>NW_028318723.1:203750-407500 GCF_062004578.1 Staurois parvus
TGTGATGATCTTTTCTGAGAGAAATGCATGGAAGTACCTGGGCATATTTAGCAATAAATGGGGCATGAAATTATATATGAAGAACAGTTTTAGCTGGGCTTCCACTTTAATGGATGTCAAAGAGTGAATTTGCATCTCTGGAAGGCAAAATGGTCTGATCTATGTACAGTGGTGCTCAAAAGTTTGCATACCCTGACAGAAATCATGAAATGTTGGCATTGATATTAAAAATATGACTGATCATGCCAAAAACTGTGATAGTGACTGTATGAAGCCATTTATTACCACATAGTTGTTTGGCTCCTTTTTAAATCATAGTGATAACAGAAATCACCAAAATGGCCCTCATCAAAAGTTACGATAATATTTGAACAAAGATGAGCTGCATGGTTGAGTTACCAGAGAGAAAAGAACCTTTTACTGTGCCAATGCCACAAAAAAGCCCAGTGAGGTGTGTCAAGGTGTTGTCGGGCATATTGTATCCTGGCATTTTTGCTAACCGGATGCAGGGTGGGGAGAGCATACAACCACCAAGGAGTCCAAATTTTCAACAGTTTAGCGTGAGAATCATGTAAGATGCTGGACATATTCTCATTTATCATCAGGGTGGTCAGGATGCTCTTCACCACTGCAAACGATACAGAGGCTGTTTTTTAAGCCAGAGCTATGGCTCACTTCACAGCAATGAAAAAATAGGTGGCAAGTTTCTGTTGGTATGAAAATAGGTCCAGGATAGGGCAATGCAGCAGTGCGAATTTAGCATCTTTGCAGATGGGTATATAAAATAGTGTATGTAGGAGCTCAAAAACCCAAGACCAGAACTTAGTTTAATGTGGACATGACCTCCAGGTGTGAACCACATCCCTGCGTTGGCCGCTGTCTCTGAAACACCTATAACTGTAAAAGAGGTTTAAACCTGCAATGCGGGCAGGAACCCAATACCATCTCAGGAGGACTTTGTAGGCTGCCTCTAGCGTGGTTGTGTTAAATTAACACTTTGCTATGGGTGACCAGGCTTTGTTCCATTCTTCAGGGTCAATAGGGATCCTCAAATCTCACTCCCAGCTGTGCTTATAGAAAGTGGAAGAAGGGGGATCAATAGCATTCAGGGAAGAGTATATCAAGGAGATGGTGCCCGAAGGGAGAGTGTCAACAGACATGTTCAAAGGCCGTAGTTTGATATGGGAAGGTAGAATTACATCTCAGAGAGTTCACCCAGTGGCAAAGTTGCACATAGCACAAGAAGTCCACTGTTGGGGTGTCATAGATTGCCTGAATGGAAGACCATGAAGGGAATGTGCAGGCAGTAAGAAAGTTGCAGACCTGAGTGAAGCCATGGGACGACCACCATAAAAATTCTCTAGGTTGTTCAAGGCACAGGAGGAAAAAGAGGATTATTAGGGAGAGGGAGAAGGGGTAGAAACGTGAGATTGCTTGAATAAAGAACTGAGGCCCAGATTTTCAAACTATGAAGCATTAGGTGGCTAAGTGGTGAAGGATGGAGCCTGTGGGGGAGCCAAAGAAGGGCTGCCATAAGGATTGGTATAAATTTAGGAAGCTCCAGCAGTACCCAAAAAAGGGTGTTTGATGTGGCTAAGGGTAAGCTGGGAGATTTGTGCTAAGTAATATTTGGCGATGTTAGGGACTGCCAATCCTCACAGTTTGTGGGTATACAGGGTCAACAAGAGACTCTTGGGCGCTTGTAGTCCCAGATGAAGGAGAGGATTCTTCTCTGCATAAGATGCATATAAAAGGATTGTATGTGGACTGGTAAGGTCCTAACATAGTATACTATTTTAGGAAGTATGGTAATTATGACCCCATGGATGCGACCAATCCATGATAAGGAGGGGAACTGCCAAGATTGCTCGAGAGAAGTGATAGTGCTCAGAAGTGGGTAGTAATTGGTGGCAAAAAGGGTGGAGTAGGATGGAGTCAATTTGACCCCCAGATAATCCAGGGAAGTGACCTAGCAAAAAGGAAATTAATTATTTTTCCCTAAAAACAATGCAGCAGAGACCCCCTTAGCTGCTGTTGCAGGTCCAGTGCTGAGAACTTTGACAGAGAACTGCTGCAGGACTTTGCTCCTTCATCAGAGCTGTATACCATCACATCTGTCTCCGTTTGTTAAACTCCAGCCATGCATATATTGATGCTTGGTATTAATATGTTTTACATCTGCCAAGTGTTTATACATTATAAATTAGCAGCAGATATTAGTATTTACTGCCTAGTTCACTAGAGAGTCTAGGTCAGCCTTTCTCAACCAGGGTGCCCAGGCATCCTGGGGTGCCTTCAGGCTTCTTCAGGGGTGCCTTGGCAAAATGCCCAAAAATTGTATACAAGCCAGCAGGTGGATCAATCCTGCCTTTTAATACAAAAAGTTACAGGTTTTCATTGCGCACTTTTATGACCTTCTAGCTGCCAGCATCCTAAGAACCAATGACATCATCAATTGATAAGAAGGACGTCGGGTGCATGCGCATCATCCTTGTTTGGCCCTCCCGTGCCCCTCTCCGGCAGCACTGGAGTCACATTAGCTGAGTGAGGGAGAGAAAATGAGAGAAACACACTGGAATACTTGTCAGTACCAGTGTGCAAAGGTGTATTTGCTTTGGAAGAATAAATCAGCTTTAACATTGGGTGTACTGGATGTGTGTAGAATAGTTTTTTACATTTTAGATTGGGGTGCCTTGAGATTGTCCATACATTTAAAGGGTGCCTTGGGATTGTGCATAACTTTAAAGGGTGCCTTGGGATTGTGCATAACTTTAAAGGGTGCCTTGAGATTGTCCATAAATTTAAAGGGTGCCTTGAGATTGTCCATAAATTTAAAGGGTGCCTTGAGATTGTTCATAAATTTAAAGGGTGCATTGAGATTGGCCAGAAATTTAAAGGGTGCCTTGAGATTGTCCAGAATTTTAAAGGGTGCCTTGAGATTGTCTAGAATTTTATAGGGCGCCTTGAGATTGTCCAGAATTTTAAGGGTGCCTTGAGACTGTCCAGAATTTTAAAGGGTGCCTTGAGATTGTCTAGAATTTTATAGGGTGCCTTGAGATTGTGCAGAATTTTAAAAGCTGCCTTGAGATTGTCCATAATTTTAAGGGTGCCTTGAGATTGTCCAGAATTTTAAAGGGTGCCTTGAGATTGTGCAGAATTTTAAAGGCTGCCTTGAGATTGTCCATAATTTTAAGGGTGCCTTGAGATTGTCCATGATTTTAAAGGGTACCTTGACTGAGAAAAGGTTGAGAAACACTGGTCTAGGCTGTACAGCTAGCTTCGTTTTCAGGTGGGAAAGGATCAGGCTGCCTTTGCTGTGTTTCAAGCTACTGCAATCTTAAGTTCATATGGTGAAGCAGTGACCTCATCCTGGCAAGAGGGATGCAGAGACTGGACTGGCCATATAAGGATCCATTATCCTTAAAATAACATTCTTATTATGGGCTAATGTACTGTACTTAAGTACTACCCATCATCCACATAATCACCTTCAAATATTAACTCTAGCCCTGCAGTATAGGAGATGTTCTTTTGTATAATACATCTATTTCACATGCCCAGTCTCTGACACCTGGTGGAAATGCTGGGCTATTTAGCACATATCCCCATATTATAGACTTTAGTGTTACTGCAAAATGTGCAAAAAAACAAATAGGTGCATTTATTATTTCATTTTATCCTGCAAAGCATTGCAACCATGGGGATTGTGTGTGTAATGTACAACCCTCCGTCCAACTCCATGTCTGTGCGAAGTATGTACCTTCAGTTACAGAACTAAACAATGGACTACAACTGCCGCAATGTCAGCAGATTTGTGTTCTTTTGAGAACTACGGTGGCAGATATGACTTGTAGTCCTCCATTCACAGATCTGTATGGATCACCCTCTCTCAACCAGGGTGCCCAGGCACCCTGGGGTGCCTTCAGGCTTCTTCAGGGGTGCCTTGGCAAAATGCCCAACAATTGTAGACAAGCCAGCAGGTGGATCAATCCTGCCTTTTAGTACACAAAGCCACAGGTTTTCATTGCGCACTTTTATGACCATCTAGCTGCCAGCATCCTAAGAACCAATGACATCATCAGTTGATAAGAAGGACGTTGGGTGCATGCACATCATCCTTGTTTGGCCCTCCCGTGCCCCTCTCCGGCAGCACTGGGGTCACATTAGCTGAGTGAGGGAGAGAAAATGAGAGAAACACACAGGAATACTAGTCAGTACCAGTGTGCAAAGGTGTATTTGCTTTGGAAGAATAAATCCCCTCTAACATTGGGTGTACTGAATGTGTGTAGAATAGTTTTTTACATTTTAGATTGGGGTGCCTTGAGATTGTCCATAAATTTAAAGGGTGCCTTGAGATTGTCCAGAATTTTAAAGGGTGCCTTGAGATTGTCTAGAATTTTATAGGGTGCCTTGAGATTGTCCAGAATTTTAAAGGCTGCCTTGAGATTGTCCATAATTTTAAGGGTGCCTTGAGATTGTTTTTTACATTTTAGACTGGGGTGCCTTGAGATTGTGCAGAATTTTAAAGGGTGCCTTGAGATTGTCCATAATTTTAAAGAGTGCCTTGACTGAAAAAAGGTTGAGAAACACTGGTATCTGTGAATGGACAATGCGGAGCCATGCCAAATTAAAAAAAAAATCAACACGCCTGCAGGGAGAAGTACTCCGTGATTCAGATAGGAAGGGTGGCAGTATGAGGATGGGGGGCTAAGGAATGGTATCATGTTTCAGGTTACTCCCTAAGCCTTTATTCGCACAGGCTCTGAAACCCATGGGGTGGAAATAACAAAGAGTGGTGCAAGGACAATGCTTGCATCACTCTTCTAAAGATAAAAATGGCACAAATGCTGCTCCGATATTAACAAAGCGGTGCCAGCCCCAAGAACACAGCGCAGAAAACACTGAGCTGGAGAAACATGTTCCAAACGCTCTGCCCGTCCCCCACTCAGCCAAGAGCGGGAGGGAGAAGGAGGGTTGTTAACCCTGCAGGCTCTGCTCATGTAATGTAATCACTGCAAGAGCAGAGAGGGCTATGTGAGCTGTCTGACAGTCACACCTGACGGGAATCTGCTGCAGTATTCTATATAGAAAACTGCCTTATTCCCTCTGTTAATTGGGTGCAGACCTGTGCTAGTTTTTTATTTCACTCTGGTGCAGATAGACCTGAAACATGTGCATTAGTAAAAGAAAATACAGGTGACCACTTCTAGGTAATAAACGCCGACTCCTAGTTGCGTTGTGACGTCATCCAAAAGCTCCCTCTGACGCGTTTCATCACCGATCGCGTGATTTTTTTAAAGGTGATTCTTTGAGATCCCCTTGAAAAAGTCACGTGATCGGTGACGAAATGCATCGGGGAGGAGCTTTTGGATGATGTCACGACGCAGCTATGAGTCGGCGTTTATCACAGTGGTGGCACACGTCTATCCAAGTGAATATAGATCGGAAGACACTCTGGTAGTATACTAAGGGCCCTTTTACAGTTGTGTCACACGATTTCTATATGATATGTTGTCATGTTTGGAGGATACACCGCTGTAATATATTTTAGCTGACTCCAATGGTACAGATTCTTAAGCTTGTTTAGGTTCAGTGGAGGCTTTTTACACTTGGTGAGGTCTGGCACCTGTCACATGTGAGTATACATTTGGATATGTTATAGTGGTATATAAAGCTTTTAAGTGTTACACACTATGTGACGTTTTTTATTTATGAGGAATACTGCTGATGAGGGGTGCATTTGGAGCGAGATATTAACATCCATCATTCATCAAGTTGATCTCCGGTGTCCATTGTGGGGCCAAAAGTGCGGTTAGACCGAGCATATCATATGTGAGGTCGCACGGCTGGAGGTGAGCAGACATCTGGTGGAGGAATTGTGCACATTTCTTTGATTGGAGCACTCGGTGATCACAGGAGGAAGGAAACTGGCACCAGGCACCAGGTACATACAGCACTTGTAGTTAAGATGGTGACGGTCCTTAGGCACATATACATGTGTGGTATTATTGTTAGGTTTTATATGATTTAATAAAGTCTGCTGCTTTGCACAATGAACCGTTTACCTGATACTGTTTTTTGAGTGGCGGTGTATTGCATGGGAAGGAACCGCATTCCTGGTACCATGTGAATGGTCAAGTTGGTGACAAGACACACAGTAGGTCCAACCAAAAAAAGCTCAGTAAGACCTATCTAGTAATAGAAGGTCCATCCATGATGGTGAGTGCAAATCCATGTGGGGTCACCTGGAGCACCTAGAAGTGGTCACCTGTATTTTCTGTTACTAATGGCACCAGCACCCGTTCACCTATCTTTTGGTTTTCAAGTGACTATCCTTTGAATGGGACTTACTGATGCATCGAACATTATTTGTGTTTTCTGGTGTTGTTCACTTATTTTTTTTTTATTTTTTGTATTTTCACATGTGGTAAATTGTTTAGTAATTTTGATTCACATTTTTTGGTAGCGCAGTCTATATAGACTTTTATAGGACTCACTGATCTGGAAGTTAGACACATTTTGAAGACTGCAGCAGCCATAATCACATTCATCTGTGTTTCCTTATTTCTGGTTTCTTTTGGTTTTGCCTGTGGCGCAGAGTTTCCATTGTTATTTGCTGAAACAGGACCTGACCTCTGCGCCTCTAGAACTCGGATTTAGTTGTACTCTGTTACTGGGGCCTGACTTTCTCTGCCTTCATGGCTAAGCTCCGCCATGGCCAATAATAGTGATGGCAGGTATCTTGTGGTTGGCCGGGTGACAGCGCGTGTATTGTGTTTGGTTGGATGATAGCGGGTATCCTGTGATTGGCTGGGTGACAGCAGGTATGTTGTTTTCTGGGTGACAGCGGCGATCTTGTGAGTAGCTTGGTGACAGCGGTTGGCTGGGTGACAGCGTGTATCTTGTGGTTGACTGGGTGATAGAGGGTATCTTGTGGTTGGCTGGGTGACAGCGTGGATCTTGTGGTTGACTGGGTGATAGAGGGTATCTTGTGGTTGGCTGGGTGACAGCGGGTATCTTGTGGTTGGCTGGGTGACAGTGGGTATCTTGTGATTAGCTACAGCGGTTGGCTGGGAGACAGAGGGTATGTTGTAGTTGGCTGGGTGATAGCAGGTATCTTATGGTTGGCTGGGTGATAGAGGGTATCTTGTGGTTGGCTGGGTTACAGCGGGAATCTTGTGGTTAGCTGGGTGACAGTGGCTTTCTTATGGATGGCTGGATGATATTGGGTATCTTGTGGTTGGCTGGGTGACAGCGGGTATCTTGTAATTGGCTGGGTGACAGTGGGTATCTTGTGGTTGGCTGAGTGACAGCAGGCATCTTGTGATTAGCTACAGCGGTTGGCTGGGTGACAGTGGGTATGTTGTGGTTGGCTGGATGATAACCGGTATATTGTGGTTGGCTGGGTTACAGCGAGTATCTTGTGGTTGGCAGGGTGACAGAGGGTATCTTGCGGATGGCAGGGTGACAGCAGGTATCCTGTGATTGACTGGGTAACAGTGGGTATCTTATGAATAGCTACAGCGGTTGGCTGGGTGACAGTGGGTATGTTGTAGTTGGCTGGGTGATAGAAGGTATCTTATGATTGGCTAGGTGACAGAGGGTATCTTGTGGTTGGCTGGGTTACAGCGGGAATCTTGTGGTTAGCTGGGTGACAGTGGCTTTCTTATGGTTGGCTGGATGATAATGGGTATATTGTGGTTGACTGAGTAACAGCGGGCATCTTTCGATTAGCTACATAGGTTGGCTGGGTGACATTGGGTATGTTGTGGTTGGCTGGGTGATAATGGGTATCTTGTGGTTGGCTGGATAACAGTGGGTATCTTGTGGTTGACTGGGTTACAGTGGGTATCTTATGGTTGGCAGGGTGATAGAGGGTATCTTGTGGTTGGCTAGATGATAGAGATTATCTTGTGGTTGGCTGGGTGACAACGGGTATCTTGTGGTTGGCTGGGTTACAGCAGGTATATTTCAGTTAACTAGATAACAGCGGGTATCTTATGGTTGGCTGGGTGAATGCGATTATCTTGTGGTTGGCTGGGTTACAGCAGGTATCTTATGGTTGGCAGGGTGATAGCAGGTATCTTGTGGTTGGCTAGATGATAGAGAGTATCTTGTAGTTGGCTGGGTTACATCAGGTATCTTGTGGTTGGCTGGGTGATAGCGAGTATCTTGTGGTTGGCAGGGTGATAGCGGGCATCTTGTGGTTGGCTGGGTGATAGCGTGGATCTTGTGGTTGGCTGGGTGATAGCGGGTATCTTGTGGTTGGCAGGGTGATAGCAGGTATCTTGTGGTTGGCAGGGTGATAGCAGGTATCTTTTAGTTGACTGGGTAACAGCGGGTATCTTATGGTTGACTGGGTGAATGCGGGTATCTTATGGTTGGCTGGGTGAATGCGGGTATCTTATGGTTGGCTGGGTGAATGCGGGTATCTTATGGTTGGCTGGGTGAATGCGGGTATCTTCTGGATGGCTGAGCTTTAACATAAAAAATGTTTAAAACACTTGTTCATATTAAGAACAATTATTTCCAGACTGAATGACCGAGTATCACTAAGCATATGGTGCCTGTGTTTTTGCTGACTGCACTCCCACTAAAAACACATTAGTGAAATATAAAACAAAAAAAACAACCTTTGCTCAAAACTCTCCCTAATTTGGAGGATTGTCCCTCATTTGCAACCAAATCCCTCCGTCCCTCTTTCTGGTTTGATGTATAGACTTCCATATAGAAGTGTACTATGCAGAAGAGTTATACTGCAGTAAACCATACATTCAAACACTAAACTATTCAATTCACTAATATGAAAAGGCAGCATAAAGAAAAAAGTAGTGTTAAAAAAAAAAAGAAACTTGTGTGTTACACCAATCATTTTTTGCATATCATTTCTTCATGGTCCACATAACTGGCACAGCGCAGGAATGTATCCTTGGTCTGTGTACTTGACACTGAAAGGTGTCCCTATTGGAATGGTGGAAGGTATGGCATTGCAGTGTTGTCCACAGTTGACTGTGGCTGCTATGGGCATCCTCAATTATATCCCAGACTATACAAATCATTCTTTTGATTCATTAAATTTATAAAGCAAAGCATTTTCATTTTATTAATAGAAAGCTGTGATCAGGGGCGGACTTACCACTTGGAAACTTGGGCACTGCCCGAGGGCCCGGGGTCAGTAGGGGGCCCCATGAGATGCCCCTGGTACCTTTTTCTTAGGCTTTTTTGAGTTTGGGCACAGGACACAGGGGCCCCATGATCCCCTATTGCCCGGGGACCCCATGAGTTGTCAGTCCGCCCCTGGCTGTGATTGTCCCGTACCAATCTTGACTACAAGAAAGCAGAGTAAATGGCAATGGCCTGTGTTCATTTGGTGGGACAGGATGTGCATTGACATCAATAATAACTTCCCAGAAAGCTTCTGTCACTTACCATGAGAGATAAAGATCGCAGCGGAATAACTTAACGTCAAACATCCTTAGCTTGACAGACAATAACTGAACATCATTATCATTCTTTATTTTGTAGAAGGGAACACTGCTCTTCACATTGACGTCAGAGTTCATTTAACCACTTCAATACCGGGGAATTCTACCCCCTTCCTGACCAGGCCAATTTTCAGCTTTCAGCGCTGTCACACTTTAAATGACAATTGCGTGATCAGGCAACACTGTACCCATATGAAATTTTTTATAATTTTTTTCACACAAATAGAGCTTTTTTTTGTGGTATTTAATCACCACTGAGTTTTTTATTTTTTTGCTAAATAAAATAAAAAACACCTGAAATTTTTGAAAAAAAAACACACTTTTCTTCGTTTCTGTTGTAAAAGTTTGCAAATAAATAACATATCTTCATACATTTAGGCCAAAATGTATACATTTCTTTATATATATATTATTTCTTTGGTGAAAATAATAATGATATTTGAATTTTTTTTTTTCAAATGTTTCTATTTTTGTTTATTTTTTATTAAATTATTTCTTTTTTTTTACTATTTTATTTTTCAGCACACTGTGACCAAAGCAATATAATTTTAGCGTAGTAACATTGAACTACTCTGGGCAAGTGATCAGGATTTTTTTTTTTTAACATATTATAATTGCTAATACCATTGTATTTCACTGTTATTTGCAATCATTGTTACTGAATGAAACGGATTCATTCAGTCTTTTGTTGTGATTAGCTGTGATTGGGCAAAGCTGATCACATAATACAGATGGGCTGTGATTGGCCTTGTCTGTATCATGTGACTGCCTTGACCAGTCACAGCTAACAACATAATTGTATACAATGGATGTGGCTGCTGTGATTGGTCACAGCGGTCACATGACACTGGCAATGGGTCGGTGTAGTGATATGTCATCGGCTGTGTCCCATGGACACAGCCGGTGACAGATCGCGCCGGGGCGCGGCTCCGCGGCCGCATGAGCGGCTCGTATTGACAGGGCGTCATATGATGCCCAGTCACAAAGCCGAGTGTCCCGCCCGGCCATCAATCTGCTACAGGCCGGGCGGGAAGGGGTTAAGTACCACATTAAAAACACTTATTCACAACACATTCTTCAATAATACAAGTCAGTGCTAAAGACAAATAAACTGTTTCATATATAAAGTCATTTTCATTTATCTTACCCCTACAGGTTATAGAATGCAGTTACAACAGGAGGAGACAGGAAGTGAGGGGAAATCTTCCCAAATGGGTCATTTTAACCCCATGGCGCCGGCGCCTCCTGGCCTTTTAAGGGTTTCAAAAGCCCGGAGGCAGGCGGGGTTTTAGGGTCACATGACCGCCGTGATTCGCTGTCATGGCGGTCACATGATCGGGAAAGGTCCCGATCGCAAGAGGAGATCGGGACCTTTCCGTGAGTACTGGACGTGTCCTGGGAGTGCGCAGAGTGCGCTCTCAGCTCGTATGTTTTTCTTAATTGCACGCAAACGTGCGGCCGCTCAACGTCAAGGCCCAGACGCCGGGAGGCCGCACATTTGCGTGCAGCCGGTGCCAAGAGGTTAAGGTTACAAAATTGTAACCTGTAGCAGCTCAGCACTGCTAAAAAGTCCGGGGCTTATTCTGATAAAAATTAGGGGGACAATTAATAGGAGTAGCCTATGCACTTTGGGGGGTCCAAAATATGCCCCCTTCATCAGGGCTTGAAATTGAACACAATATAAATGGACTAGAAGTGAACTGGACCTTTAATGGGGTTTTTTTCTGGTGTGATTACAAGCACAGGTCTTGTCAGCAGCTGGTTTGTGCTTGTAATCACGCTGGAAGAAATAGTTCACTTCTAGACCATTTACATTAATTTCAGTCTCAAGCCCTGATGAAGGGGGTATTTTTGGAACCCCAAAGTGTGTTGGTTACTCTTTAGATTGCCCCCCAGGGCCGTGGATAAGGGGGTACCACCAGTCCTCCTGTACGGGACCCATTCCAGCAGGGGGGCCCAGGCAGCTGGGTGAATTGGATGTGAAAGGGAGGGTGATCAGCAAAGCATGTGGGGGGGGGGATTACTGGAAATGATCCCCTGTATGGCTCTTCCTGCAACAGCTGACATTCTGGATTCTTCTCCTCTCCCTCCCAGGTTCTGCAGGGATAGCCATACAGGGGATCGGTTCCAATAATTACCCCTCCCCCACACACAGCTGTCACCCTCCCTATGCACCATACGTTTCCCCCTGCTGTCCAGGTCCCCCCTGTCCCACATGCAAGAAATATATATTTGAAAAATATACTGTATGTCTTTAAAAATACTAATCTACAATTTTGGAACGCATTTACAAATATATGTAAGAATATATGTTAAAATGACTTTTTTATATGTTAAAAAAAAAATCTGAAGAATGTATTTAAGAAATATATATTTTTAAAAATACATTTGTTTTAAATATATTCTTCAGTTTTTGTTTAACATATAAATAAAAGTCACTTTAACATACATTTTTACATATATTTGTAAATGCATTCCAAAAATATAGATTTGTATTTTTAAAGACATACAGTATATTTGAAATGTATTTTTAAAAATATTTTTTATATATTCTGTAATAAAAACATATTTCAACATGCAGTATATATATATATATATATATATATATATATATATATATATGTATTTATTGAAATATACTTTTAAGTATATTGAATATGGGCAAAATTTTAGTATTTCAAATATATGGCAATATCTTTGGGAAGAATATTTTTAAAATATATTTCAAATATATTTTTCTTCCATATGGGGTGTGCCCCCACTCCCACAGGACTGCTGGCTTCCCTCCTCTGCTTCCCATTGGCAGCTGCAAGCACACAATAGGATCCTTCAGGATGGAGAGTGGGGGAAGTGTCCGGTAAAGAATGAATGGTACAGATCACTCACTGTGTTCATTCATAACTGAAGCATTGTAAACTGTTTTTTGGGGGGTTTTTTGGAGGGGGTCCTGTCAGGTCATCTGTATGGGGCCCTGTGGTTTATAACAGCAGCCCTGATTGCACCCCTGTCCTTTACTGGAATAAAGTCAAATCTGGGCCTTTTAGTGGAGCTTCAAAAACATTTTTGTTAAGTTACACTACAAAGCCAAGGAGACTGTGGAGATGATTCTCTGGGGTGTAGAAGCTGCCTGCCCAGGAACCAGATCGCCAACATCATTACCTTATCCCCTCTACGACCACCTACCACCTGTGTAGCGGCAGAAGGGTGAGCTATAATGCCCATATGCCGCACTCTTGCGACGCAAGGAGGACGATATTATTAGAGCATTCTCACTGCGTGCTCCCAGCACAAAGACAGCTCCTGGTCTGGACTAAAGATTGGTAGCTGGCGGGACTAGCTGCTAATCATGTGACCACTGTGATGGTGATCGCCAATCCTTCCCCCAGGCATTCAGAAATGTGTGAAGGGACACCGGGGCAGGCAGGAAAGGGTTAAGATAAGACAGCAATACTAGGGATTGGTACCGGTGGCTATCCTGAGTATTTTCATGAGCACTCGTGAAAATGCTCCCGATACCAGAGCGATTTGCGTCAATACAAAATGCAAATGGAATTGACAAAGAATAGCATGCGATTCCTGTCCAAATGACATGTGGTTTCCCCACTGCTCCTATGTGAACCCAGGTTTGTCATAGGAGGAGCCCTTGCACACCTTGACGTCACGCCGCCGGATCAGGAGGTCCGGCGGCCACCCTTTGATTTCTACTGGTCAGTGCTTTTTAGGTGCTTTTACCATTATCTGCAAGCAGCTTCCTACCACTACCCACAGTCATTGTCATGTGTGTATATTCTGCTTAATTTGATTTAATAAACCTTTTAATCAATATTACTACACTATGAGCACTTTTATTCTCTATACCTGGCACTGAGCCTCCACACCTCAGCCCCAGCATTCCAGGCATCTGTGCAGACTTGAAGATTAAGTACGTTATGACCAGACCTTTTCCACACGCCACTGAGTGACCACCAGAGGATTGCATTACCAGGCAGTATCCACCCAGGACCCCAGGCTACATGTGATCTTGATATGCGCATTGAGATTGCGCTTCTGGTGAGTAGGCAATCTATCTATATCTCCACATCAGGATACTAGGATCATACCGGCATTGATTGAAGTCACTCACAATCTTTCTATTCATAAACTATTCACCTCACCTGATATTGCTTACTGGACATTTATTGTTATTTATTTATTTATCTGCTGAAGATAGGTTCAGCCTGTTTATCACTTTTTGCCGGCTGCACTCCATATTTTATTGTCATAACCACAGGGGTGGTGCAGGAAACCTCTTTTCATGCTGAGCAGAGAAGGCTTGTGGAGATGTCTACCATGGAGGCAGATGCTCCGGACTCTCAGCTGTAGGAGAGGAGAGAAAGCCACAGGGATTTGAAATCCCCACTGCTATCTCTCCTCTCCTTGCAGGGATGACAGTTCAGGCTAGAAGGCTTTTAACTGGTCATCACCGTCACATGGATGGTGCTGACCACTCAGAAGCTGTCTAGCCATGTACTGTCATCTCTGTAAGTAAAGGAGAGAAAGCCGCAGGGATTTCAGATCCCCAGACCTGTGAAGCAGCTTTCTCTCCTCTCCTCAAAGAGCAACAGTGACACTCGAAGAGCGAAGGGATGTGAAAATAATTGAATCCAGAAATCAGCTTGAAAGAACCAAGCAGTAGACATGTAATCTTGTAACATAAATGAGACTTTCTTTCAATAATTTTTTATTAAATACACATTTTTTTAATATTTTTATCAATTTCTGGTGTTCTAGCTGTTGATATTCAGGGTCACGTTTAATCACAAGTTAAAAATACTTGTTGGGATCCCTGGTTGTAGGGATCATGAAGACTAATTGACTATGCTGTCACAGGGCCCAAAAGTGGCACACTATTGTTGTTACTATTCCAAAGGACCAACTAAAGTACTCTGGCCTACACAAAGCACCTCCCTTATGAGAATAATATAAAAACAGCTATTCTGAGGGCAAACTGTAAAATAGTTTTACTCCATTAGGAAACTCTGGGGCCCCCTACACTGCAAGAATGCTTATTGAGGAATACCAGAGAAATTTGATACATTATGGGGTAGGTGGCTTGATACCAGGAATGGTCTCTCTAGACCTGGGATGCTCAACCCTTTGAAGAGCGAGGGCCACAATGAACTATGTGGTTTTACTGCCTCCCAAACCGCAAATGTAAATGAGCCCTTACTGTCCTGAGACCCCTAGTAGGCTCATTACAACCAAGATATGCAGAATACCATCTCTGAATGCACAACATGTCCAACCTTGAAGCAGATGGGCTACTGCAGCAGAAGACCACACCGGGTGCCACTCCTGTCAGCTAAAAACAGGAAACGGAGGCTACAGTTCACACAGGCTCACCAACCTTGGAAAATAGAAGAGTAGAAAAACATTGCCTGGTCTGATGAGTCTCAATTTCAGCTTCAACATTCAGATAGTAGAGTCAGAACTTGGCATAAACATCATGAAAGCATGGATCCATCCTGCCTTGAATCAACGGTTCAGGCTGGTGGTGGTGTCATGGTGTGGTGGATCCATCCTGCCTTGTATCAACGGTTCAGGCTGGTGGTGGTGTCATGGTGTGGTGGATCCATCCTGCCTTGTATCAACAGTTCAGGCTGATGGTGGTGGTGTCATGGTGTGGTGGATCCATCCTGCCTTGTATCAATGGTTCAGGCTGGTGGTGGTGGTGTCATGGTGTGGGGGATCCATCCTGCCTTGTATCAATGGTTCAGGCTAGTGGTGTCATGGTGTGGTGGATCCATCCTGCCTTGTATCAATGGTTCAGGCTGGTTGTGGTGGTGTCATGGCGTGGGGGATCCATCCTGCCTTGTATCAATGGATCAGGCTGGTGGTGGTGGTGTCATGGTGTGGGGGATCCATCCTGCCTTGTATCAATGGTTCAGGCTGGTGGTGGTGGTGTCATGGTGTGGTGGATCCATCCTGCCTTGTATCAACAGTTCAGGCTGATGGTGGTGGTGTCATGGTGTGGTGGATCCATCCTGCCTTGTATCAACGGTTCAGGCTGGTGGTGGTGGTGGAATGGTGTGGGGGAAATTTTCTTGGTACTAGCAAGGTGTACCTAATAAAGTGGCCAGTGTATCTATTGTGGGTCACCATGTTTTTCTCCATGTGTTTCTGAATGTAGTCAAATGCTTTCCATCTTTATTGCTGGGATGTGGAAATACTAACACATGTTCAGCTAGATGCAGCCCTTATTTTATTTTATGCCTAAAACTTTTGTAAAACGCCATTTTATAGTTTCCTGAACTAGAAATACATTCTATTCCGGTGACCGGTATACATCTCTCATAGGCTACACCTTGTTTTGCTTTCACTGTGCTCTCATCATGAGTTCCTCCAGGGATCGATCTCTGTGATTGTCGTAAACTAAGAGAACTTCCTTGATGTCTTCCTGCTTAAATCCCATGTCATGGAACTGAAGTAAGAGTCGGAGGTATTCAGCAGCCTGTGGAAGATACAAATCAGACATTTGTAAGGTTTTTGTGGCAGCTTACATCCATCCAGATTACTGACATAAAAGATCTTTCATTGCGCAGTGGAGCCATGTGCAGAAAAGTACACAATTGTCCAATTTACCTCCAAGACGAGTTGTGTTTTATAATTTAGTGCAAACTGGAATTAGCCAACCAATAAAAACTGCTGCAGGTACCGGTGTTGTTCATAGCTCCTGGTGAGCATTTAGGATTCGTCCACACGTATGCGATTTGTTATGCGTTTGATGAAGTGCAATAACACCGCATGATAAGCTGTTTCTCATTCTGTTCTATGGGGCCTGTTCACACGTATGCATTTGTCTACAGTACAATTTTGAAAGAGCGGCAGGGACTACTTTTAGTGCAGAATGCTGCAATTTTGGTTCCATATATGTAGCGCCTTCCTAGATAGGTGCTAGGTTAGGTAAATTTAGTTCTGGCTTGCTGCATCCAGTGGAGTTGCATTTCATTGTTAGGCAAAGTTAGTTTGGCTCACTTTAATCAGTGTGGCTGTGTTTTATTGTTCTGGACTGTTCTGTGTTTCAGTGTTTGCAGGATTGACTGCTTCCCTCTGGTTGGCCCTGAAATGTTCTGGAAGTTATTGAGCAGGAGGAGTCTAATCAGCAGCTGAATATTCATACAGCCCTGGCCAATCCCTGGGGAGAGGTGTCCAGATGGTGACTGGGAGGGAGCATAAATACTAAATACTCATAGACTGAGGGCAGAGTCTTTTATCCTGAGAAGATCACAGCCTATGGGGGGCTTTTAGTTCCCTAGGCCTTTCTGCCATGTGCTTGCAGGCTGTCAAGGCCACTGTTGGGCTACATAGTTATATAGTTTCCTGTCCAAATTGTCCCTAGTATGTGTATGTATGAATGTAAGTTAGGGACCTTAGATTGTACACCCCTTGAGGGTTGGGGACTGATGTGAATGTACAATATATATGTAAAGCGCTGCGTAAATTGACGGCGCTATATAAGTACCTGAAATAAATAGTTACATAGTTAGTCTGGTTGAAAAAAGACAAAAGTCCATCCAGTTCAACTGTTAAAAAAAAAGTTATAATCCTACACCCACCTTTGATCCAAAGGAAGGCAAAAAACCCAGCAAAGCACGATCCAATTTGCTCCTGATGGGAAAAAAATTCCTTCCTGATCTCCGAGAGACAATCGGATATTCCCCGGATCAACTTTACCTATAAATGTTAGTATCCAGTTATATTCTGTGTATCCAAGAAAGAATCCGGGCCATTTTTTAAAGCAATCCACTGAGCTGGCCAGAACCAACTCTTGAGGGAGTCTATTCCATATTTTCACAGCTCTCACTGTGAAGAAACCTTTCCGTGTTTGGAGATTACATTTATTTTCCTCCAGACGTAAAGAGTGCCCCCTTGTCCTCTGTGATGACCTCAGGGTGAATAACTCTACACCGAGTTCACTATATGAACCACTGATGTATTTATACATGGAGATCATATCCCCCCTTATGTATTATACATGGAGATCATATCCCCCCTTATGTATTATACATGGAGATCATATCCCCCCTTATGTATTATACATGGAGATCATATCCCCCCTTATGTATTATACATGGAGATCATATCCCCCCCCCCCCCTTATGTATTATACATGGAGATCATATCCCCCCTTATGTATTATACATGGAGATCATATCCCCCCTTATGTATTATACATGGAGATCATATCCCCCCCTTATGTATTATACATGGAGATCATATCCCCCCTTATGTATTATACATGGAGATCATATCCCCCCCTTATGTATTATACATGGAGATCATATCCTCCCTTATGTATTATACATGGAGATCATATCCCCCCTTATGTATTATACATGGAGATCATATCCCCCCTTATGTATTATACATGGAGATCATATCCCCTCCTTATGTATTATACATGAAGATCATATCCCCCCTTATGTATTATACATGGAGATCATATCCCCCTTATGTATTATACATGGAGATCATATCCCCCTTATGTATTATACATGGAGATCATATCCCCCCTTATGTATTATACATGGAGATCATATCCCCCCTTATGTATTATACATGGTGATCATATCCCCCCTTATGTATTATACATGGAGATCATATCCCCCCTTATGTATTATACATGGAGATCATATCCCCCCTTATGTATTATACATGGAGATCATATCCCCCTTATGTATTATACATGGAGATCATATCCCCCTTTATGTATTATACATGGTGATCATATCCCCCTTATGTATTATACATGGTGATCATATCCCCCCTTATGTATTATACATGGTGATCATATCCCCCCTTATGTATTATACATGGAGATCATATCCCCCCTTATGTATTATACATGGAGATCATATCCCCCTTATGTATTATACATGGAGATCATATCCCCCCTTATGTATTATACATGGAGATCATATCCCCCCTTATGTATTATACATGGTGATCATATCCCCCCTTATGTATTATACATGGAGATCATATCCCCCCTTATGTATTATACATGGAGATCATATCCCCCCTTATGTATTATACATGGAGATCATATCCCCCTTATGTATTATACATGGAGATCATATCCCCCTTTATGTATTATACATGGTGATCATATCCCCCTTATGTATTATACATGGTGATCATATCCCCCCTTATGTATTATACATGGTGATCATATCCCCCCTTATGTATTATACATGGTGATCATATCCCCCCTTATGTATTATACATGGAGATCATATCCCCCCTTATGTATTATACATGGTGATCATATCCCCCCTTATGTATTATACATGGAGATCATATCCCCCTTATGTATTATACATGGAGATCATATCCCCCCTTATGTATTATACATGGAGATCATATCCCCCCTTATGTATTATACATGGAGATCATATCCCCCCTTATGTATTATACATGGTGATCATATCCCCCCCTTATGTATTATACATGGAGATCATATCCCCCCCTTATGTATTATACATGGAGATCATATCCCCCCTTATGTATTATACATGGAGATCATATCCCCCATTAATCTCCTCTTCTCTAGAGAGAATAAATTCAGTTCCTCTAATCTTTTCTCATAGCTGAGCTCCTCCATGCCTCTTATCAATTTGGTTGCCCCTCTCTGTACTTTCTCCAGTTCCCCAATGTTCTTTTTGGGAATTGGTGCTCACAACTGAACTGCATATTGCACATGAGGTATTGCTAATGATTTGCTATCTGGAGGACTGTTTTACTGAGAATTGCTGAAGCTGACTTAGGGGTTGTCATCTGAGGATCTAGTCTGGTACCAAGAGGTGGAAGTGTCTGGAAGATATTGGAAGGAGGTGACCAATGATCCAAGAACTTTAGTGAGTAAAGACTGGTGAAAGAGATCCTAGAGTCTGTGTGCTGTTGCCAATACCTCTAATGCTAGAGTCAGCAGGTTTAAAGGGGATTCTGTGCCTGGTGTCCTGAAGAGCTTAGTCTATTTAATTTTCAGTGAAAGGACTTTGTTTAGATGTCCAAAGAAGATTATTCGCCTCAAGTTGCTACTACATAGCTCAGTCCATCATTACCTGTGCAAGTGCTTGGCTTACAATTCTAAAGGAGGAAGTTCAGTGTCCTCAAATCATTGCTAAGGGTTACTGGAGTATCCTACCATTGCCCACCACCTATCCAAGTTCTTGTTAAAGCATTGGAAAAAGCATACCCCTAGACTGGTTAATGAACCTCAACAGTGACTGGAACTGTGTGCTTGGCTGTGAGGAAACTACTGGGAAAAGGGTCCCTGGGCATCTACTTAGCGGCTCCTATGGGATTAGCACTACATAGACTTCAATGGAAGCATTAAAAAAATGCATGTACATCCCAATGGCCCCCAGGAGTGGATGATATTGAGCAAATGGAAAACCTGGCTTCTGCTCTCCAGGACCAATTTGAGGAACATAAAACCAGATGGCTCTATTGGGACTTTTTCTGCTTCTCCAATGAGTTCCTCCAGTACTCATCACCCCTGTGACACTCACAGGTACAACCTGTACCTAACTGGTTTGGGTTGCTACTGCTCCCATGGTTGTGACCCTCTATCCTTCCCCTTACCCCCCCCCCCTATTTTTTTCCCTACACATCTTCCCCCCTTTTTCTCTCTTTCCCTCTCTCCCTTCTCTTCCCTACCACACAATACACAAAAAAATTCTTGGTGTGCACACAAAACACAGCAGGACCCCCTGTGTTCCCCTTCCCTCCATGACTGATAGTCTCTTTCGGATGACAACGAGCCCTTCTGGGTATATCGGTACAGACCCCCCCTTCCTGATATACCACCCTGGATTTTTTCAATCCAGACTTTTTTTCAATTCACCTCTCTGCGCTCATACAGGATTGAAGAAATCTGGACTAGAAAATGGTAGAATTGCATGAATGAACAACTGGTTGAATTGCACAGATTAGGAAACACATAAAGGTTGGACACTTAATTTGAGCTCTAACTTATTACTTTTGTGGACACTTATTGATAGCACTTTGGTGGAGTATAAATATTGCATTGATAGTATCTGGAGTGTGGTATCAATTTCCACTCAATTTGGGGATATTGGAAACCTTTGATATTCACATTTTTTTAATGGTTGACCTGGATGGACTTTTGTCTTTTTTCAGCCAGACTAACTATGTAACAATATTATTTATTTGCACTGAACCTACAGCACTGAAACTGTGGTATCAATCCCTAGTAGGGTCTAGTAGGGCTGACACCAGAACAGGAATTGAGGGGACACTAGTTTTGACAAACAGGGATTTCCTGACTTTGGGTGGAAATCTTCCCAATGGGACACAGGTGACACAATAATTGACAGGGATTATAACCCTCAATTACTCTATCCAAAATGTAAAAAAAAAAAAAAGTTTTGCTTTTAGTTTTACTTTAACCATTTCAATACCGGGCAATTTTACACCTTCCTGCCCAGGCCAGTTTTCAGGTTTCAGCGCTCTCACACTTTGAATGACAATTGCGCGGTCATACAACATTGTACCCAAACTAAAATTTTATCATTTTCTTCACACAACTAGAGCTTTCTTTTGGTGGTATTTAATCACCGCTGGGGTTTTTATTTTTTGCTAAATTAACAAAAAAAGACCAAAAATTTTGAAAAAAAAAAAGTTTTTCTTTGTTTCTGTTATAAAAGTTTACAAATAAATAATTTTTCTTCATAAATTTAGGCCGAGATGTATTTTGCTACATGTCTTTGGTGAAAATAACCCAAATTAGGATGTATTATTTAGTTTGTAGGAAAGTTATAGAGTTCACAAACTATGGTATAGATCTGAATATTGATCAATCCTGAAGTACTGACAGCCAATCTAATTTCTTGAGGTCCAAGAATGTCAGAACAGTACAGATATCCCCCAAATGTCAGAACAGTACAGATATCCCCCAAATGTCAGGACAGTACAGATATCCCCCAAATGTCAGGAGAGTACAGATATCCCCCAAATGTCAGGAGAGTACAGATATCCCCCAAATGTCAGAACAGTACAGATATCCCCCAAATGTCAGGACAGTACAGATATCCCCCAAATGTCAGGAGAGTACAGATATCCCCCAAATGTCAGGAGAGTACAGATATCCCCCAAATGTCAGAACAGTACAGATATCCCCCAAATGTCAGGACAGTACAGATATCCCCCAAATGTCAGAACAGGACAGATATCCCCCAAATGTCAGGACAGTACAGATATCCCCCAAATGTCAGAACAGTACAGATATCCCCCAAATATCAGGACAGTACAGATATCCCCCAAATGTCAGGACAGTACAGATATCCCCCAAATGTCAGGACAGTACAGATATCCCCCCAAATGTCAGGACAGTACAGATATCCCCCAAATGTCAGGACAGTACAGATATCCCCCAAATGTCAGAACGGTACAGATATCCCCCAAATGACCCCTTTTTGCAAAGTAGACAGTCCGGCGTACTTCATTTATTATTTTTTATTAAATTGTTTTTCTTTTTTTTAAGATTTTATTTTCATATTTCACTATGACCAAAGTAGTACAATGTTACCATAGTAACATCGTACTACTTTGGGGAAGTGATCAGTATTTTTTTTTTACACAATTTGCTTATAGCAAAGAATTACTTTGCTATAAGCAAGCATTTACCTGAATGACATCGATTTATTCAGGGTTTTTTTTTTTTTTTTTATGCTTAGCTGTGATTTGACCACGGCTAATCACATGACATGGGCATGTGATTAGCTGTGACCATTCACAGCTAGACACTAGTATACAATGGATGGCATGAATGAAGCCATCCATTGTATACAACTGTCATGTGACCTGCTGTGATTGGTCACAGCAGGTCACATGGTACCGGCAACGGGGCCGATACTCAGATCTGTCATCGGCCGTGTCCGAGGTACACAGCCGGTGACAGATTGCGCCGCTGTGCCGCTCTGCAGGAGCGCAATCTGCGCATGTGTGGGAGGACGGCATATGGCATCCACCCGGGAACGCTGATGACATTTGCCGCCCACCATTCAGCCATAGGGCGCGTGGCAAATGGTTAAAGTGGAACCTCACTCTCTCAATCTTCATGGACTATTTTTAATCCTTATGCTGCTAGCATTGTAAATAAATAGGAAGGTATCTTATATTTACTTGTTTTAATTTTTTTACAATTCTTTTGTTGCTTCCTGGTTTTCATGCCTAGGCAAATGATGCCATACATCCCAGCAGCCTTTAGGAGGGGAGGGAGGGATTTCAGCTCAGCCTATGCCTGAGCTAAGGGCAGATGGATTTCAGGAAAGTAAATGCTACATCATCTGCCCTTACTCAAGATGGCCACTGCCAGGAATGCCAGGGGATGTTTTTCAAAATGACTTCTCAGCAAAATAAAGCATGGAGACATGGATGGATGGGAGAGTTTGCTTTGAATATTAAAATTAATTAAATAGCATTTTGCCTTGCGGTGCTCAGATGTGGTGCAGTTCCACTTTAGGCAGGGAAATAAAATATCAACCAGGTTAGAGTTGCAATATCTAGCCAGGAATAAAATGTAAAGGGCATTTTTCTTCACACAATTATAATATGTAACAATTATAATTAACAATTATTTGTCATATGTATATTTTTATAAAGGAAAGTGGAGTTTTCCGTTACATCGTACCTGCAACACTGAAACTTTGCAAGCCGGCAGAAAAAAAAATAGCAACCAGTGTGTACTCCAAGAATCCCGCTGTTCCATATTCCCAGCTTTTTCCATCTTAAGACATTAAACATTCAGAATGAAGCCGTTTCTCATACTTGAACACGGCCCAAGTTGCCCCCACCGCCCTTACCCCCGCACACTATTTTAAGGCACCCTGCTAAAAGCTCAGTCTGGAAGGATTTCACTCCAGAGAGATTATCTGCTTTATTGTGTAATTTATTAAATCAAGATGAGGACTAGAAGGTTAACTCTTTTTTTTTAAACAAAAAGTGCTACATGGTCATACTGGCTACAAAACTAAAGCCAGGCCCTCTTGGGGTGTAAATAATGGCACATACCATGTAATGGTTGAACTGGATGGACTTTTGTCTTTTTTCAGCCAGACTAACTATGTAACTATGTAACATACTGGTTAGAAAATACTCTCAGTCTTACACACACACACAGGGGAGTGCTAAAATGGTGCAAGTGCCATCCAGTGCTGGGAAGAAAGAGATTTAGTGGGAATTTTAAAGTCTCCATGATTGAGATCAAATTTTAAAAATGAAAAAAACATTAGTCTGATTTAGTGAATGACCACTGATCTGTAATGTATGAGGTGTGTGCCAGGTCCCAGTTACTGACAGCACAGGGTGGGGGTCTCTCTCTCCCTGCCAGACCATATGTCTGATGATGTCCAGCCCAGGGGCAGACTGACAACTCATGGGGCCCCCGGGCTATAGGGGATCATGGGGCCCCTGTGTCCTTGCCAAAACTCAAAAATGCCTATGACAAAGGTAAAAGGGGCATCTCATGGGGCCCCCTACTAACCCCGGGCCCTCGAGCAGTGCCCAAGTTTCCAAATGGTCAGTCCGCCCCTGGTCCAGCCATACAAGATGCCTCCTGACCAAACTCAAATGAGAGTCTCCATATTGATAATGAGATACATGGGCTGTTGGACAGGTGCTGTGGGCCAAGCTCAGTCAACCCTGCAGGAGCAAATTGGATCGTGCTTTGCTGGGTTTTTTTGCCTTCCTCTGGATCAACTGTGGGTGTAGGATTTTACCTTTTTTTTTTAATGGTTGAACTGGATGGACTTTTGTCTTTTTTCAGCCAGACTAACTATGTAACATACTGGTTAGAAAAGACTCTCCCGTCTTATACACACACACACAGGGGTGTGCTAAAATGGTGCAAGTGCCATCCAGTGCTGGGAAGAAAGAGATTTAGTGGGAATTTGAAAGTCTCCATGATTGAGATCAAACTTTAAAAATGAAAAAAAAACATTAGTCTGATTTAGTGAATGACCACTGACCTGCCCATCTGCAATGTATGAGGCGTGTGCCAGGTCACAGTTACTGACAGCACATGGTCGGGGTCTCTCTCTCTCCCTGCCAGACCATATTTATTTATTTCAGGTACTTACAGTCAGGTCCATAAATATTGGGACATCGACACAATTCCAACATTTTTGGCTCTATACACCACCACAATGGATTTGAATTGAAACGAACAAGGTGTGCTTTAACTGCAGACTGTCAGCTTTAATTTGAGGGTATTTACATCCAAATCAGGTGAACGGTGTAGGAATTACAACAGTTTGCATATGTGCCTCCCACTTATTAAGGGACCAAAAGTAATGGGACAATTGGCTTCTCAGCTGTTCCATGGCCAGGTGTGTGTTATTCCCTCATTATCCCAATTACAATGAGCAGATAAAAGGTCCAGAGTTCATTTCAAGTGTGCTATTTGCATTTGGAATCTGTTGCTGTCAACTCTCAAGATGAGATCCAAAGAGCTGTCACTATCAGTGAAGCAAGCCTTCATTAGGCTGGAAAAAAAAAAAAACCCATCAGAGAGATAGCAAAAACATTAGGCATGGCCAAAACAACTGTTTGGAACATTCTTAAAAAGAAGGAATGCATTAGTGAGCTCAGCAACACCAAAAGACCCGGAAGACCACGGAAAACAACTGTGGTGGATGAGCGAAGAATTCTTTCCCTGGTGAAGAAAACACCCTTCACAACAGTTGGCCAGATCAAGAACACTCTCCAGGAGGTAGGTGTATGTGTGTCAAAGTCAACAATCAAGAGAAGACTTCACCAGAGTGAATACAGAGGGTTCACCACAAGATGGAAACCATTGGTGAGCCTCAAAAACAGGAAGGCCAGATTAGAGTTTGCCAAACAACATCTAAAAAAGCCTTCACAGTTCTGGAACAACATCCTATGGACAGATGAGACCAACATCAACTTGTACCAGAGTGATGGGAAGAGAAGAGTATGGAGAAGGAAAGGAACTGCTCATGATCCTAAGCATACCACCTCATCAGTGAAGCATGGTGGTGGTAGTGTCATGGCGTGGGCATGTATGGCTGCCAATGGAACTGCTTCTCTTGTATTTATTGATGATGTGACTGCTGACAAAAGCAGCCGGATGAATTCTGAAGTGTTTCGGGAATATTATCTGCTCATATTCAGCCAAATGCTTCACGACTCATTGGACGCTTCACAGTGCAGATGGACAATGACCCAAAGCAGACTGCAGAAGCAACCAAAGAGTTTTTTAAGGGAAAGAAGTGGAATGTTCTGCAATGGCCAAGTCAGTCACCTGACCTGAATCCGACTGAGCATACATTTCACTTGCTGAAGACAAAACTGAAGGGAAAATGCCCCAAGAACAAGCAGGAACTGAAGACAGTTGCAGTAGAGGCCTGGCAGAGCATCACCAGGGATGAAACCCAGCGTCTGGTGATGTCTATGCGTTCCAGACTTCAGGCTGTAATTGACTGCAAAGGATTTGCAACCAAGTATTAAAAAGTGAAAGTTTGATTTATGATTATTATTCTGTCCCATTACTTTTGGTCCCTTAACAAGTGGGAGGCACATATGCAAACTGTTGTAATTCCTACACCGTTCACCTGATTTGGATGTAAATACCCTCAAATTAAAGCTGACAGTCTGCAGTTAAAGCACATCTTGTTAATTTAATTTCAAATCCATTGTGGTGGTGTATAGAGCCAATAATGTTAGAATTGTGTCGATGTCCCAATATTTATGGACCTGACTGTATATAGCGCCGTCAATTTGCACAGCGCTTTACATATATATTGTACATTCACATCAGTCCCTAACCCTCAAGGGGTGTACAATCTAAGGTCCCTAACTCACATTCATACATACACACACTAGGGACAATTTAGACAGGATCCAATTCACCTACCAGCATGTCTTTGGAGTGTGGGAGGAAACCGGAGTACCCGGAGGAAACCCACGCAGACACAGGGAGAACATGCAAACTCCAGGCAGGTGGTGCAATGGCTGGGATTTGAACCAACGACCCTAGTACTGCCAGGCGGAAGTGCATATGCCTGATGATATCCAGCCATACAAGATGCCTCCTGACCAAACTCAAATGAGAGTCTCCATATTGATAATGAGATACATGGGCTGTTGGACAGGTGCTGTGGGGCAAGTTCAGTCAGCCCTGCAGGAGCAAAGTGGATCATGCTTTGCTGGGGGGTTTTTTGCCTTCCTTTGGATAAACTGTGGGTGTAGGATTATAACTTTTTTTTTTTTAATGGTTGAACTGGATGGACTTTTGTCTTTTTTTTCAGCCAGACTAACTATGTAACTATGTAACCCACCTCTAGAAGGTGAGTTGTAATACCATTACAGCAGCATAACTGCCAACAGTCCCTGATTTCGAGGCACTATCCCTGATTTGGAACAAAGTCCCTCTTTCCCTCCTTCCTCCTCATCTGTCCCTCATTTTGGTCTGATCTCTATCTATCTGTCTGTCTGTCTGTCTGTCTATTTATTCAGTCGTATCCGACCCTTGGTGATTGCATAGACCGTCACTCGCAAGCGACTCTTTCCATGAATTCTCTTACCAATTATTTTTACAGGGTAGGTTGTCAGATCTTTCCCCAACCCCCACCATGCAGGAGATCCCGCATGGCCAGGGATGAAACTAGGACAATTTAGAGAGGAGCCAATTAACTTACCAGCATGTCTTTGGAGTGTGGGAGGAAACCGGAGTACCCAAAGGAAACTCACCCAAGCACAAGGAGTATATGCAAACTCCCTGATCTATATAGTTGTATATAAAATGCACTATTTATCTATCAAAAAGTGTTTTACAGTGTTAACCCTTTCATCCAATCTCTAAATTGCTGCATTTTTACATTTCAAAAAGCCATTAAAAAGGAATAGTAGTTGTAAAAATAAGCATTTGTGGGTTTATCCTTTTTTATATATACAGGCATACCTCGGTTTACAAATTGAATTCGTTCTTCGGGACTTTTTGTATTCCAGTTGACCCAGCTCCCTCCATGGAGTGACCCTATCGCCTTTTTAAGGTTGAATGTTTGGTCCGATCTTATGCATCTTTGTTCCTGATTCCTCGGGACTGCCTTTTGTTTGACACACTGATATTGCTTTTTCTTTATTTTCTATGTTCCATATGTTTCTTTATTGGATGTATTTGTGTATGTGATGTACAGGCGTACCTCGGTTTACGAATGTAATGCGTTCTGCAGGATGTTTCGTATTGCAAAAAATTCGTAAACTGAAACACGGTTTCCCATAAGAATGCATTGAAAACCTATTCATTTGTTCTGGAGGTCATTAAAAAGTAAAGAAAAAGTATTTTTTTCTGTTCAAAACTCTTTATAAAGTGCACTTTAAAGGTATAAATACTGTACAGGGACATCTCCTAGATTGTAAGCTCGAAAGAGCAGGGCCCTCGAACCCCTCGTGTACTGTTTTGTTACTGTCTTGTCTCATGTTCTGTCCCCCTTCCTATTGTACAGCGCTGAGCATACCCTTTGGCGCTATATAAATACTGTATAATAATAATGATTACAAATTAATTTGTAAATGCATTGAAAACCAATTAATCCATTCCAGAGGTCAGAAAAAAGTGAAAAAAAAGTTTTTTCTCTTCAAAACTATTTAAAAGTGCACTTTAAAGGCATAGTAATGTACAGAGACATGATTAAAAAAAAATTCATAAATCCATTGAAAACAAATTAATCCGTTCTGGAGGTCAGAAAAAAGTAATAAAAAGTTTTATCTGTTCAAAACTCTTTATAAAGTGCACTTTAAAGACATAAATACTGTACAGGGACATGATTAAAAAAAAATTTGTAAATGCATTGAAAACCAATTAATCCGTTCATATTGTGAAAAAAATTCATAAACCGATGTGACAGCGTATACCCAGAGATGGATGCGGTTCAACCATTTTGGCTTCAACCTCCATCTTGGCAAAGGGATTAACCATCCTGACAAACATATTTATCCCTCATTCTTCCCCCCTCCCTTTCTGAGAGGCCCAGCAACATTTGGCCAGTATGTGTGTGAGTTAGGAATGTCACAGGAGGGTCATAGGAGCTATAAAGCCCCCCAAGGGAGCCGGGGCCTCCATGTCCAAAGAACCTGCAAATTGTAACACCTCGGAAGAGATAAGGCAAGCTTTCCCAGGAGTTGAAAGAGATTCCAACCTAATAAACCTAACTCAGCGTATGTGACAGAATCAGATTAACACTTTTCAAAATCCATTTTTCCCCTATGTCTCATATCTTGGAATATGAGAGACTTACATAAAAACTGGACATATCATCAGATTGGCCACAAGAAGGCGAACAGTTTGGTAGGTCACTCGCATGGTCTCGCATACATAGGAAAGCCAAAAAATAGATCTCGTGAACCGTGCAGTGTATAATTTCATAATTCATATCTAATCAATCCTCAGACTTCTCTGCCTAATAATCTACCCGCGGGTGGAATGTCACTTGTGCATATTAAAAGTTATGGGCCACAATATGAGTTAAGGGAGATTTTGGCTCTAGTTGAGGTAACCGCCCATACCTACACGCCCTAAACGGGGTATTGGTCATTGACTTCAGAGACACCCCCTGCTGGGGACATCAAAATAGACTGTCAGGCCTAAGAGTGTGAGTTGAAGACGTCTCCCATTTTAACATCAATACCACCTGGGGAGACCCGTGCCCTTTAGATCTGAAACCTGGATCTGCTAACCCAGGACTTTGGCAAGTACCTTAACCCTTTCACCTCTCTCCAATATCTCTTTGCTGTGCTGTTAGTCTCTGTATGTTTATATATATCTTAGTTACATCTTTTTCTGTAAATATTTTTATTGCACCCGTTTGACCTTTTAGTAATAAATCTTTCCTTCTAAAAGTGTTGAACTGTTTCTATAGCCCTGTATTACAATTTATGAATTCCTGCCTCTAAAGAGACGCTACTGTGTGTGTTTAACCCTCTGCATAATCGGCCTGCGGTGACCGTATTATGCAGACGATTATCTCTACCATTATAGTGTTTTAGCTGATATTGCCGAATTCCTCTTTCTCTGTTCAAAAAGGAGGTGGTGGCAGTCTGAAGGGTTAATTGCGTAATTAACCTGACCCAGTAACAATCGCTCAGGCTGCCGGTACATCGATTGTGGTCCAATTAGCTGGAAAATCGTTGTGCAGGGTGCAGCTGGGTGTGGCATTGTTACGCACGTGACATCGTGGTTTTAGATCGGTTAGTCCTTCGGTCACGAGTTTGGTGAGAAGGGCTGGGGTCTGACGCCGCGATCGTGACAACCAAGCATTATTTTCAATGGATTTTCATTCGTAAACCGAAAATTACTTTAACCGAGGCGTTCGGAAACCGAGGTACGGCTATATATATAAAATTCTCCTTTAAGGGGGTGTGACGGGGTGTGTCTGATGCCTACATACTTTTGCTAATAGGAGTCCCTCGTTCCATATCAAAAAAAGTTAGGAGGTATGCAACAGCCTTCAAGAAAATTATGGATTAGCAATAATCTTTATCTTTGCTAGGTTGACACCATAACTACTGGAAGTAAATAAACCCAACTGGTCAGAAGTTGAACTACCTAAGCTTGACAGGTCACCTCTGTATTTCTGCATGGTATTTCAACAGTTGATAGGAATCATTATGATTACACTCCATGGAGTGTACCTTGCAACCTTTTTTGCACATGCAGCAGAGGTGATGTATATTGTCGTGTCACCTCCTCCCATGCTCACCTCCAGGACTTCTCCCAAGCTTCTCCCATCCTATGGAGCTCCCTACCTCAATCTGTCCGGCTAGCTCCTAATCTAGCCACCTTTAGACGATCCATGAAAACCTTTCTCTTTAAAGAAGCCTATCCTGCTTCTACCTAGCAAACTGCCATTTATTTCCTCCATCAGCTCATCCCCCCACATCTATTGCCATTTGTATCACTCAACCCTTCCTGCTAGATTGTAAGCTCTGACGAGCCGGGCCCTCTGTTTCCTCTTGTACCAAATTGTATTGTAACTGTAATGCCTACCTTCATTTTGTAAAGCGCTGCGCAAACTGTTGGTGCTATATGAATCCTCTATAATAATAATAATATTAATAAAAGACTATTAGGACTCTGAACATAAAAAACATCAAAATCAATCTAGACTACTGTATATGTTGCACTAAATGAGGATGGTGTGATCAAGTACGAGTTCTCCTTTTTGTTTTGAACTTTTTTTCATTTTCATTTTTATTATTGTGTTCTCCTCCCATCATTGCGACATGGCAATGCAACTAGCAAGGAGACGGCTGCATCGACAGGCGGCACTTTTCTTTGTCTCCAAGCACTTGCTCACTTTGCATGGAACATTTTATCCAACCAACCCCCCTCCCTTTTGTGTTTCTCGTGAAAAGTTTTCCTCGGGCAAGGGTTTGGAGGCAGAGAAAATTACCCTCCATGGCCGCCCAACAATCAACTAATCCCTGTCCAAATCATGCCGCCGCAAACCTCCGCAACATCTCCAGAATATGCCCCTTTTTAACCAATGATACCACAAAGCTCCTAATTCACTCTCTGGTAATCTCTTGACTCGACTACTGCAACTCCTTCCTCATTGGATGACCTTTACATAGGCTATCCCCCCTCCAGTCCATCAGGAATACTGCTGCCAGACTCATCCACCTTACCTTCCACTCAGTGTTCTCCACCCCTCTCTGCCAATACCTCCACTGGCCTCCACTCAGTGTCCTCCACCCCTCTCTGCCAATCCCTCCACTGGCCTCCATTCAATGTCTGCTACCCCTCTCTGCCAATCCCTCCATTGGCCTCCACTCAGTGTCCTTCACTCCTGTCTGCCAATCCCTCCACTGGCTTCCACTCGCTCAACGAATAAAATTCAAAATACTAACAACAACATACAAAGCCATCCACAACTCTGCCCCCAGCTACATCACCAACCTGGTCTCAAAATATCAACCAAACCACTCTCTTCGATCCTCCCAAGACCTTCTGCTCTCTAGTTCCCGTGTCACCTCCCCCCATGCTCGCCTCCAGGACTTCTCCTGAGCTTCTCCCATCCTGTAGAACTCTCTACCCCAATCTGTCTGGCTATCTCCTGATCTATCCACCTTTAGACGATCCCCGAAAAACCTTTCTCTTTAAAGAAGTCTATCCTGCTTCTACCTAGTAAACTGCCTTTTATTTCCTCCATCAGCTCATCCCCCCCACAGCTATTACCTTTTGTATCACTCAACCCTTCCTCCGAGATTGTAAGCTCCAAGGAGCCGTGCCCTCTGTTTCCTCTTGTACCAAATTGTATTGTAACTGTAATGCCTGCCTTCATTTTGTAAAGCGCTGCGCAAACTGTTGGCGCTATATAAATCCTGTATAATAATAATAATAATTAACTAGCAAGGAGACGGCTGCATTGACAGGCGGCACTTTTCTTGGTCTCCAAACACTTGCCCACTTTGCATGGAACAAACCCCCCTCCCTCTGTGTTTCTCATGTGAATCTTTTCTTGGTCCAGGGGAAAAGGACGTGTAGTACTTTTACCCCATCTCCCTATGTACTGTCTAAGGCTAGCTGTGAAATTGAACAGGGCACCCCTCCTCCCATCATTGCCACATGGCAATGCAACTAGCAAAGAGACGGCTGCATTGACAGGCGGCACTTTTCTTTGTCTCCAAACACTTGCCCGCTTTGCATGGAACATTTTAGCCAACAAACCCCCCTCCCTCTGTGTTTCTCATGAAAAGCTTTCCTCGGGCAAGGGTTTGGAGGTAGAGAAAATTACCCTCCATGGCCACCCAACAATTAACTAGCAAGGAGACAGCTGCTTTGACAGGCGGCACTTTTCTTTGTCTCCAAGCACTTGCCCTCTGGCCTGGAGGATTTTTCTTGTGAGAATCTTTTCTTAGGCAAGGGTTTGGAGGCAGAGAATAGTACCATTTATCAAAGTAGCCATCTCCTTGCTGGCTGCACTGCCTGATGGCCATGGAGGGAGGAGGAGAGCCCTGTCCGACCTCACAGCTAGCCTCACATTAAGACCAATCTAGACTGTATTTTGCACCCCATAAGTATGGCATTATTAGGTTTGAATTTTTGTATAGAACATATTTTACGTTTAAAGAAGAAGTCTCACTTTCATTTTAATATTGTGTTCTGTTTCCCAGGGTACATGTAGTACTTTGTCCCTTCTTCCTATGTACTCTGTAAGGCTAGCTAAGAAACTGGACAGGGCGCCCCTCCTTCCACCATTGCCACATGGCGATGCAACTAGCATGGAGACGGCTAGCATTCACAGCATTGACAGGCAGCACTTTTCTTTTTCTCTAAGCAGTTGCCCACTTTTTATGGAATATTTTAGCCAACAAACCCCCCTTCCTTTGTGTTTCTCATGAAAAGCTTTTCTCGGGCAAGGGTTTGGAGGCAGAGAAAATTATTGTTTGTCAAAGCAGCCATCTCCTTGTTAGCTGTATTGTCGGATGGCCATGGAGGGAGGAGGAATGTGCTGTCCAAACTCACAGCCAACCTCAAAACCAATGTAGACTCTATGTTGCACTCCACAAAGGTGGCAAGATCAGGTACAAGTTTCCATTTTGTTTTGAACTTATTTTGCTTTCAAACAAGAAGTCTCACTTTCATATTTATTATTATGTTCTGTTTCCCAGGGTACATGTAGCACTTTTTTCCCTTCTTCCCATGTGCTGTCAAAAGCTAACTGTGAAATTGGACGGGGCACCCCTCCTCCCTTCACAGCCCCCCGACAATGCAGCTAGCAAGGAGACGGCTGTAATGACAGGCGGCACTTTTGTTTGACTCCAAGCACTTTCCTGGAACATTTTAGTCAACAAGCCCCCCCCCCCCCCCCCCTGTGTTTCTTGTGAAAATCTTTTCTTGAGCCAGGTTTTAGAAACAAAGAAAAGTACCATTTTTCAAATGGTTTTCAAAGCAGCTGACTGCGTTGCCGGACAGCCATGGAGGGAGGAGTGCCCTGTCTGATCTTACAGCTAGCCTTAGACTGTGCATAGTCATACTTTGTCACCTAGCCCACATGGAAGAAAAATATATTTTAGATATATTTAAAAAATATTCTTCCTAAATATATTGACATATATTTGAAATACTACAATCTTGGCCATATTCAATATATTTCAATATATATGTATATATATATATATATATATATATATATACTATATGTTGAAATGCATTTTTATTACAAAATATATGAGAAATATTTTTAAAATACAATTTCAATTATACTGTATGTCTTTAAAAATACATTCAATCTACATTTTTGGAATGCATTTACAAATATATGTAAAAGTATATGTTACAATTACTTTTTTATATGTTAAAAAAATCTGAAGAATATATTTCAAAAATTATATTTAAAAAAATATTTTTCATATATTTTGTAAAAAATAAATAAGGGTTTCAACGAGCAGTATGTATGTGTGTGTGTGTGTGTGTGTATATATATATATATATATATATATATATATATATACTTTTTTTTTTTTTTTAAATATATTGAATACAGCCAAAATTGTAGTATTTCGAATGTCAATATATTTAGGAAGAATATTTTTAAAATATATTTAAAATATATTTTTCTTCCATGTGGGAGGGACCACAATGCATTAATAAAAATAGAAATGAGACTTCTTTAAAGGGGAATATTCCTAACACAAGCCCCCTCTAATGAATCTGATTCTCATTTGTCATGATTAAGATAAAATAGGTGCCAAAACATTAACTAATTTCAAGGGACATTTTGCTGCTGAAACGGTATACCCAAACTGCAGTCCAGTCTCTGCAAGTAGGGCATGAAAGTTTCATTGTGACCAGTTCTATTTTAAATAGTGTTATAAAAATATTTTTTTTGATTTTATATTAAATACAGAAGGCCAAAATAATATGAATCAGAGGCAAGAAATGCGTAGCAGAATTAAAAATAAATCAAGGAATTTATTGCAGTCTGGGGACCTTTCCAGGGGAAAATCGAAAAAATCTGGAGTTTTCTTTTGAATTTAGGTACACCTCCTAAAACAAAGCAAACAAATAAAAGTGAATATATTATAAAAAGATAGTAAGAATTGGGTATAGTGTTCCTAAAGACAAATGCTGCCAGGGATGAAGCTCCAACAGCTTAAACTATCTCCGGCAATCAGACATTTGGCAAGTATAGACCTAGATTTCTAAGAAGGCTGAAAATAAACTCTCCAGCAACTAGAAAGATGTGATTTCCTCCTATCAATGCCGTGTCTCAAATCTTTCATGAACTAGTAGCGTAGCGTAGCTAAATATTGCATCAACAGAATTGTTTCTTTGATGTGTAAGAGTAACAGGGGCCCTTTAAGTCCAAGCAAGGGCCCCTGTTACAAGCAAATTACAAGCAAATAATTTCTTCATTTAATGGAAATGAGTTTGCTCCATGTTGGCCCAAGAATGACTTGGCTTCCTTATGCCAAGTCATTCATCTTCATTGACTTGGCAGTGTAACTAAAGATATTGGACTCACAGATTGGTTCCTCTGATATGTGTGTTCTTTATTCAATAGACATAGGTTCGCTCAATGTTGGCCCATGAAAGACTTGACTTCCTCATGCCAGTGCTGTGTCTCTAGTCTTTAGTGAGCTGGCCGTGTAACTAAAGATTAGACCCACAGAATGGTTTCTCTGATGCATATGGTTAACATGGACCCCTTAAACCTCACAACAGGCAAACACTTGCTGTTTTTTATAGACATGAGAATGCTCAATTTTGGCCCCGGAAAGACGTGCATTCCTCACACCAATGTCATGTCATTAACCTTTTCTGCGCCAGCAGTGTAACTAAACATTGGACCTACAGAATGGTTTCTCTCATGCGTATGGTCAACTGGGACCCTTTAAACCTCAAGACCAGCAAATGTTTTCTCCATTCCATAGACATGAGTTGCTAAGTGTTGGCCCAAGAAAGACTCGGCTTCCTCATACCAATGTTGTGACTCTAATCTTTAGCTAACTATTGGACCTACAGAATGGTTTCTCTCATTCGTATGGTTAACTGGGACCCTTTAAACCTCAAGACCAGCAAACGTTTTTTCCATTCCATAGACATGAGTTGTTAAGTGTTTTCCCAAGAAAGACTTGACTTCCTCATGCCAATGTTGTGTCTCTAATCTTTAGGCAACTATTGGACCTACAGAATGGTTTCTCTCACGTGCAGGGTTAACTGGGACCCTTTAAACCTCCTGACCGGAAAACGTTTTATCTATTCCAAGTTTGATAAGTGTTTTGCCAATAAGCACATGGCTACCTCATACCAATTCCATATCTCTAGTCTTTAGTGAGCTAGCAGTGTAAATAAAGATTGGACCTACAGAAATCTTTTTCTGATGCATATGGTTAACAGGGACTTTTAAACCTCAAGACTGGCAAACATTTTCTCCTTTCCACAGACATAAGTTTGCCAAGTGTTGGCCCAAGAAAGACTTGGCTTCTTTATACCAATGCCAGGTTATTGGTCGTTAGAGAATTAGCAGTGTAACTAAAGATTAGACCCACAGAATGGTTTCTCTGATGTGTATGGGTAACAGGGACCCCTTAAACCTCATAACAGGCAAATAATTTCTTTATTCAATAGATATGAATTTGCTCAATGTTAGCCCATGAAAGACTTGACTTCCTCATATCAATGCTGTGTCTCTAGTTTTTAGTGAGCTAGCAGTGTAACTAAAGATTGGACCTACAGAATGTTTTTTCACTTTTCCTCATGCCAATGCCAAGTCATTAATCTTTATTGAATTAGCATGTAACTAAACATATTGGACCCACAGAATGGTTCCTCTGATATGTGTGTTCTTTATTCGATAGGCATAGTTTCGCTCAATGTTGGCCCATGAAAGACTTGACTTCCTCATGCCAGTGCTGTGTCTCTAGTCTTTAGTGAGCTAGCCGTGTAACTAAAGATTGGAGCAACAGAATGGTTTTACTAATGCGTGTTGGCCCAAGAAAGACTCTGCTTCCTAATACCAATATTGGTTCTCTAGTCTTTAGGTAACGTATGGTTAACAGTGACCCTTTAAACCTCACAACAGGCAAACATTTTCTTTGCTCAATGTTGGCCCAGGAAAGACATGGCTTCCTTATATAAATGCCATGTCCCTAGCTTTTAGTGCGCTAGCAGTGTAACTACAGATTGGACCTACAGAATGGTTTAGCTCATGCGTATGGCTAACAGGAACCCTTTAAACCTCAAGGCCAGCAAATGTTTTCTCCAATCCATAGACATGAGTTAAGAAGTGTTGGCCCATGAAAGACTCTGCTTCCTCATACCAATATTGGTTCTCTAGTCTTTAGGTAACGTATGGTTAACAGTGACCCTTTAAACATCACAACAGGCAAACATTTTCTTTGCTCAATGTTGGCCCAGGAAAGACGTGGCTTCCTCATACAAATGCCATGTCCCTAGCTTTTAGTGCGCTAGCAGTGTAACTACAGATTGGACCTACAGAATGGTTTCTCTCATGTGTAGGATTAAATAGGACCCTTTAAACCTCCTGTCTGGCAAATGTTTTCTCCATTCCACAGACATAAGTTTGCTCAGTGTTTTTCTAAGAAAGATATGGCTACCTCATACCAATTCCACATCTCTAGTTTTTAGTGAGCTAGCATTGTAAATAAAGAGTGGACCTACAGAATGGTTTCTCTGATGCATATGGTTAACAGGGACTATTTAAACCTCAAGACTGGCAAACGTTTTCTCCATTCCATAGACATGAGTTTGCCAAGTGTTGGCCCAAGAAAGATTTGGCTTCCTCATACCAGTGTCAGGTCACTAGTTGTAATGGAACCGGAACCCAGACCGCACTGAGTTTTTCCGTTATACCACAGCTTCCCCCTGTCCGAACACCATCCACGGACCACACCCTTGAAATCCCTCAGGAAATAGACAGCACCCAGCTCTTCTTAAAACAGGAAGCCAACTCTGTTTATTTTAACACAAAACACAGGATATATACAGAGGGCGGGGAAACACAACCAAGAACAGGAAATACATCATCACCCCTCCCCATCCCACCAAGACACAGAACAATGGGATGAAGCACATGGCAAAGGACATTGACCAACCCCCACACCAATACACAAACATTACAACCCATAATAGTTGGCTGGACAGGAAGACACAGCACAATGGGGGGTAGCACATGGCAAACAGACAATGGACAACCATGTGGCCGAGAACAAAGGAACACACACTATACACAAGACTCAGACATTCACATACACACCCTGTACCCCTTAACAAGCACAGGGTGCCTTAAACATAATGGGAATTTGGGAAGATGATCCAGAGGTCCCCCCACCCCCAAAAGTCTCTCCCGTCACACCAGTCATTAGCAAATTAGCAGTGCAACTAAAGATTGGACTCACAGAATGGTTTCTCTCACGTGTAGGATTAACTGGGACCCTTTAAACCTCCTGACCGGCAAATGTTTTCTCCATTCCACAGACATAAGTTTGCTCAAAGTTTTTCTAAGAAAGATATGGCTACCTCATACCAATTCCACATCTCTAGTCTTTAGTGAGCTAGCATTGGAAATAAAGAGTGGACCTACAGAATGGTTTTTCTGTTGCGTATGGTTAACAGGGACTATTTAAACCTCAAGACTGGCAAACATTTTCTCCATTCCATAGACATGAGTTTGCCAAGTGTTGGCCCAAGAAAGACTTGGCTTCCTCATACCAATGCCAGGTCACTAGTCATTAGTGAATTAGCAGTGCAACTAAAGATTGGACCCACAGAATGGTTTCTCTGATGTGTATGAGTAACAGGTACCCTTTAAACCTCATGACAGGCAAATGTTTTCTTCATTCCATAGACATGAGTTTGCTCTGTGTCGGCCCAAGCTCCTTGGTTTAGTTCTAATGATTTTCCTGATTAATGTTCTCTTCATAATACATTAAATCCACTTCTAATAACAGCACTGACTGAGAGATATTTAAATTATGACTCATCCTGCATAGCATTTCACTTTTTCACTCGTAGCCTATTAAATCCTAAGTCCCTCACAGTATTATTTAGCAAAGAAACATTTACACAGAGCGGGCCTAATACAGGAAATGTGTTCTTGTTCTCTATAGCAACAGCTAAGCTTCCAAAGTTTGATTATTTTCTAAGGGAAACAAGACGACTTTTTCATTCACGAGGCTATTAAAATGAAAACTTGTGTATTTAAAGCTTGTGTGAAGTTTTCTGAAGGGTTATCATATCCAGGGTGGGAGGATTAGTTCAAGGTAGCACTTCAAAGGACTCGTTACTCACTGGTTCTTCCTTTTAGGGCTTTCCAATTTTTTTATGTCACGCAATATTTGCACAGCTATTTATCAAATGCAAATTTTCAGGAAAAAATATGCTAAAATGAATTTTAATTAGATACCACACATGTCAGTTCTTAACATTGTTCACGCCCTTGAAATCGGCAAAAAAAAAAGAATACCAAAAATTCTCCATAGGTGATGCTTTAAAAGCTTTTACAGGTACAACGGACGGGAGGTCTCGGTCTTCCCAATTTTTGGCTATATTACATCTTGGCTCATTTCCCGCAACTATCACAATGGGCAACTATTAACTCTTAGACCCCATGGAAAAAATTTGAATCTCAGTCTATACGCCCATTCTATTTACCGGGTATCCTGTGGTCCAAAATCTCCCCCCGATCACTTTCCATAACTCCATAGTGACCCATTCACTGACGCTTTGGTCCAAATACAAAATTAAATTGAATCTAGTCTCTCTTATTCCCCCAGGTGTTTAATTTTTTGGTGATCCTACTTTTGTTGCAGCTTTTTCCTCCCCTCAAACATTTCGTTGGTGGTATGATTGTTCCCTTATCAGATTATCTGATTTTCAAAGAGGAGGATCGTACATTACCTTTGATATGCTGCGCGAGTTTTTTGATACCCCTCTTCGTGAGTACCATCGTTACCGACAGATTAGACACTTTTTTAATTCACATTTTGGCTTTATACCATCCTCCCCGATTTCCTTTTTTGAACGTATCAACCGTGACTCTCCCAGAGGTAGGGGTCTTATTTCTGATCTTTATCATCAATCTTTGACCTGTCTTTCTCATACACCCCCTTTATACAGACAAAAATGGGAGGAGGATAGTGGTATCACCTTTTCGGATGAGGATTGGGATTCCATGGTGGATAACATATGTAAGTGTTCTAGATCTCTTTTGGTTCGTGAGACGGCCCTTAAGGTTTTAACCAGATGGTATTACACCCCATCAAGACTACATGTACTGTTCCCACAAACGTCCCCCTTCTGTTTCTAGGGCTGTGGCCTCACAGGAACTTTGGTTCATATATTTTGGGATTGCCCGATTATATCATTGATTTGGTGCAAGATATCTGAGGTGGCTACCTCACTGGCGGGTACCCAGATACGATTGTCTATGCAGACCTGTTTATTGGGGGCTCATATCCCGGGGGTCTCTGATTGTCAAGGTCCTACCTTTTCCCAGAGGTTATGTTACTCCATGTGCTGGCATCCATCTTGGATTTCTGCTGAGCATGGTGGGAATCCTTTATGCCTTCAGGTCTCTGAGGTCTATCCCCCAGAGGGGTGTGGCTGATTACATATCAGCCTGTGGTCCACACATGCTCTTTGCACTTGTGTCTTGTGTCTTTGTGTTGCTATTACTCTGTTCTGACTCTCGTGACTCTCCTGGAATCTGACTCGGCTTGTGACTCGACTATTCTTTGTGTTCTCCTTTGATCTGACCCTCTGTTGCTGAACCGGGCTCGTGACCTGTGATTCTCGTCTGCTGTCCTGTACCGCTTTGTCCCGTTGTTGTCGACCCGGCCTGCCTGACTACTCTATTGTCTTTTCCACCAGCTACACGCCATTGGCGGCGGCCATTACCGCAACTGAGGTGTCTCGGGGGGCCGCAACCTGGTTCCTGGCTGCGTCAAGTCCATCCCCACCATCAGGGGCCCTGGTGAAGGGCAGCCTGGGACTTAAACTCCGCGCCCTGAGGGACTTCGGTCTGTGGGTGGTGGTTGTCGTCAGCCAGTGCGTTACATTGTTTAGGCCTGCCTGTCCGTTCCTCAGCTCCTGCCCTGACACTGATGCCAATATGAGACTGATACATTTTATATGTATTGCCACTTTATGGTCTATTGCCTTACACTGGAGGTCCAATGCTGTACCCTTGACCTACGTCTTACACAGAATTGATACTGTAATGCTCATGAAACGCATTCACTATACCCTACTGGATAAGATGCACTTATTTGATAAAAAATGGGAATCATGGAGGGATTATAGACATTTATTGCATGATTAATAACATTCCCAGTGAAAGTTGAATGGCATATACTGTTGACAGATGTATCATTTAACATACCTTATCATTTACACATTTCATGTACTCGCAATCTATTTTTTTTTCTCTATTCCTTCTCTATCTTACATTAATATGCTTTTCTGTATTGTACTATTCAAAAGTGCCTTGTTTTTGCTGTAAGTTCTATGCGAAAATGTACTGTTGTTTTACGGTCTACTTTTATACAATAAAATCATTTGTAAACAAAAAAAAAAGCTTTTACAGGTTATCAGTTTACAATTAACTGATAATTATGGCCCTAGAATACTCCAACATTCACAATAATTGACATGTGGCGCTCTGCTGCGCTGATGTGGTGTGTGTATTGGGATGATGGAGGTGCTCTTTAAAATTCTTTAAAAATTATTTTTATTTTATAGTATTTTTTTTTATACTTTATTTATTAATTCATTTATTTTTTGCTACTTTATGCATATCACAAGTAGACTAACAAGCCACCTATGTGATAGCATGGGCAGGTGACAGGTCCTCTTTATGGCCCTCTGCTATGCTTTCTATATATGGGGTGTGTATTGAGGTGATTGGGGTGCTTTTTAAATGTTTTTTTAATTCATTTTATTTTATATAATTTAGTTTTTTTTACACTTTATGTATTTGTTTTTTGCTGCTTTATTCTTATCACAAGTAGACTAACAAACCACCTATGTGATAGCATGGGCGGGTGACAGATCAGTCCTCTTTGTGGCCCTCTGCTATGCTTTTTATATGGGGTGTGTATTGGGGTGACTGGGGTGCTCTTTAAAAAACATTTTAATTAGTTTTATTTTATATAAATGTTTATTTACACTTTATTCATTTATTTATTTATTGCTACTTTATTCCTATCATAAGTAGACTAACAAGCCACCTATGTGATAGCATGGGTAGGTGACAGGTCCTCTTTATTGAGACATTGGGGATCTGTCAGACTCCCAATTTCCCCCCTGCCTTCCAATGAAGTTATCCAAGCACAGACCGTGCTTGAATAGCTGCATCCTAGGCTAAACTAGCTGAGGAATGACAGTTGTGGCCAAGGACGTGATGAATTACATGTGGCTCCTGGAGTCAGTCGCAGGAGGAATTGAGAATGGATGTTACCCGAGTTCCTCCCGTTTTCACTGTGGAAGCAGTTTTCCATGGTCATAGGTAGAGATGAGCGAAGAAATGAAAAATTCGATTCGACTGATTCGGCGAATTCGTGGACAATATTCGATTCGAGTCGAATAAATTCGCTGTGAATTTAACTTAAAAAAGGGTGTTTCTAGGCTTCAGAGAGACTTAATATTAGTGCAGAACACTGTACCTTTAATTTAAATGCCCTTGGAGTCTGCTGGGGAAGAGAAATAATACTGTCAGTCAGTATGACATGCAGATGAGTGCCGTCGATCTTAGAATCACCGCACACTTCACTCATTTGGGCAGTCACGGGGCCAAAACCAGAGTGTGGAGCCACAGTGTGGCGGTGGAGGCAGCAGCAATGGGAGGCCATACAGCACCCTATGACAAAAATGGAAACCACCAGCAGTGTGAGGAGACCTGAAAGTGGCACATGGCAGAGTGTGGCGATAGAGACAGCAGCAATGGGAGGCCGTACAGGGACCCATGACACACTCTGGACCTGGCAGCAGCATGAGGAGGCGGTACAGGGGCCCATGACAGATTACGGGCCTGGCAGCAGCATGAGGAGTCGGTACAGGGGCCCATGGCAGATTACGGGCCTGGCAGCAGCAATGGGAGGCCGTACAGGGACCCATGACACACTCTGGACCTGGCAGCAGCATGGGGAGGCGGTACAGGGGCCCATGACAGATTACGGGCCTGGCAGCAGCATGAGGAGTCGGTACGGGGGCCCATGACACACTCTGGACCTGGCAGCAGCATGAGGAGGCGGTACAGGGGCGCATGACAGATTACGAGCCTGGCAGCAGCAACTTGGACAGGAGGACGTTCAGCTTCTGCACCGTCGGGTGCGTGCTCGCAAACTGTTGTCTCTTGGAAACGGATTCCAAGAAAGACTGCTGACGGAATCCGTGAAGAGGAGTAGCAGGAGAAGGAGCATCTGAACGAGCGGAATATGCCAACAAGCGACAACAGTGGCCCATGACAGATTACGGGCCTGGCAGCAGCATGAGGAGTCGGTACGGGGGCCCATGGCAGATTACGGGCCTGGCAGCAGCTATGGGAGGCCCGTAATCTGCCAGCACCCTATGACAAAAAATGGAACCCACCAGCAGTGTGAGGAGACCTGAAAGTGGCACATGGCAGAGTGTGGCGATGGAGACAGCAGCAATGGGAGGCCGTACAGGGACCCATGAGAGACTCTGGACCTGGCAGCAGCATGAGGAGGCGGTATAGGGGCCCATGGCAGATTAGGGGCCTGGCAGCAGCTATGGGAGGCCCGTAATCTGCCAGCACCCTATGACAAAAAATGGAACACACCAGCAGTGTGAGGAGACCTGAAAGTGGCACATGGCAGAGTGTGGCGATGGAGGCAGCAGCAATGGGAGGCCGTACAGGGACCCATGAGAGACTCTGGACTTGGCAGCAGCATGAGGAGGCGGTATAGGGGCCCATGGCAGATTAGGGGCCTGGCAGCAGCTATGGGAGGCCCGTAATCTGCCAGCACCCTATGACAAAAAATGGAACACACCAGCAGTGTGAGGAGACCTGAAAGTGGCACATGTTTGGGGCATGATTCATGGCGGATTTAGTCAGTTGTGTCAGGAACTGGTGGTTTGAAATCCAGACTAATCCACGCCTGATTCATTTTCACAAACGTGAGTCTCTCCACACTTTGGGTGGACAGTCGTGTCCTCCGCGGAGTTGCAATACCTCCTGCCGCACTAAACACGCGCTCCGATGCCACGCTACTGGCCGGGCATGACAGCCTTTCAAGGGCAAATTCAGCTAGTTGGGGCCAAAGGTCAAGTTTCGTTGCCCAGTAGTCAAGGGGATTGTCTACCTCGGTTGGCAGGGTGCTGTCCAAGTAGGCCTAAGCCTGTTGTTTGAGGTCCTGCTCCAGGTCCACCTGATGCTGCTGCTGCTGCTGCGGCTGGTTAGTAGTTTCCTCACTGCGCTGGTGAAGAAAGCTACTCATCATCGACTGCAGACTGAGGCAGCCGCTGCTGGTGGAGCTGCCACTGCTCCTACCACCCCACCCCTCCCCTGCTGCCATGGCAGCGGAACACGAGCGCACAGGGCCCACAGTGTCTGAGGATGGACGTTGGCGCAGACAGGCAGAGACCAGCTGACTACATAGGTGTTTTTTATAGTACGTTATTTTGGCCTCCCTCTCAGCAGGTGTGAAAAAGGCCACCATTTTTGAACGGTAGCGAGGGTCCAACAAGGTGGACAGCCAAAAGTCATCCCTCTGTCTGATGGTTATTATTCGGCTGTCGCTACGCAAGCAACCGAGCATGCTATGGGCCATTTGTGCCAAGGAATGCGAGGGACTCCCTGCCTCCATCTCCACAGCATACTGCCACGGTGCGTCTAGGTCCTCTGTCTCCTCTTCCTCCTCCTCTACCAGATGCTCCTGCTCCTCCACTCCTGTCCGCTGAGTGGAAAAACCACCCATTTCACTCAATAATTCCTGAGCACCAATGTCCTCCTCTACCTCCTCCTCTTCTTCCAGTCCTGCCCCCACAGGGGCCATGTGGCGTTGAGATCTGTGCGCCACGTCTACCGCACCCTGACCAGCCATTGTTAACAGCATTTGTTCCAGGACGTGCAACAGAGGAATGACGTCGTTCATCCCATAGTCCTGCCGACTCACGAATAGCGTGGCCTCCTCAAAGGGCCTGAGCAAGCGCAGGTGTCACGCATGAGCTGCCAATGGCTGACATCTAAGTTACACAGGGAGTACCTTTATCTGCTTTTAACATCAGGAAATCTGTGATGGCCTTTTGCTGTTCGTAAAGGCGGTCTAACATATGTAGGGTTGAATTCCACCTTGTTGCAACGTCACAGCATGAGGAGTCGGTATAGGGGCCCATGGCAGATTAGGGGCCTGGCAGCAGTTATGGGAGGCCCATAATCTGCCAGCACCCTATGACAAAAAATGGAACACACCAGCAGTGTGAGGAGACCTGAAAGTGGCACATGGCAGAGTGTGGCGATGGAGACAGCAGCAATGGGAGGCCGTACAGGGACCCATGAGAGACTCTGGACCTGGCAGCAGCATGAGGAGGCGGTATATAGGGGCCTACGGCAGATTAGGGGCCTGGCAGCAGCTATAGGAGGCCCGTAATCTGCCAGCACCCTATGTCAAAAAATTCAACACACCAGCAGTGTGTGAGGAGACCTGAAAGTGGCACATGGCAGAGTGTGGCGATGGAGACAGCAGCAATGGGAGGCCGTACAGGGACCCATGACAGACTCTGGACTTGGCAGCAGCATGAGGAGGCGGTATATAGGGGCTTATGGCAGATTAGGGGCCTGGCAGCAGCTATAGGAGGCCCGTAATCTGCCAGCACCCTATGTCAAAAAATTCAACACACCAGCAGTGTGAGGAGACCTGAAAGTGGCACATGGCAGAGTGTGGCGATGGAGACAGCAGCAATGGGAGGCCGTACAGGGACCCATGACAGACTCTGAACTTGGCAGCAGCATGAGGAGGCGGTATATAGGGGCCCATGGCAGATTAGGGGCCTGGCAGCAGCTATAGGAGGCCCGTAATCTGCCAGCACCCTATGTCAAAAAATTCAACACACCAGCAGTGTGAGGAGACCTGAAAGTGGCACATGGCAGAGTGTGGCGATGGAGACAGCAGCAATGGGAGGCCGTACAGGGACCCATGACAGACTCTGGACTTGGCAGCAGCATGAGGAGGCGGTATATAGGGGCCCATGGCAGATTAGGGGCCTGGCAGCAGCTATGGGAGGCCCGTAATCTGCCAGCACCCTATGTCAAAAAATTCTACACACCAGCAGTGTGTGAGGAGACCTGAAAGTGGCACATGGCAGAGTGTGGCGATGGAGACAGCAGCAATGGGAGGCCGTACATGGACCCATGACAGACTCTGGACTTGGCAGCAGCATGAGGAGGCGGTATATAGGGGCCCATGGCAGATTAGGGGCCTGGCAGCAGCTATGGGAGGCCCGTAATCTGCCAGCACCCTATGTCAAAAAATTCAACACACCAGCAGTGTGTGAGGAGACCTGAAAGTGGCACATGGCAGAGTGTGGCGATGGAGAAAGCAGCAATGGGAGGCCGTACAGGGACCCATGAGAGACTCTGGACCTGGCAGCAGCATGAGGAGGCGGTATATAGGGGCCTATGGCAGATTAGGGGCCTGGCAGCAGCTATGTGAGGCCCGTAATCTGCCTGCACCCTATGTCAAAAAATTAAACACACCAGCAGTGTGAAGAGACCTGAAAGTGGCACATGGCAGAGTGTGGCGATGGAGACAGCAGCAATGGGAGGCCGTACAGGGACCATGACAGACTCTGGACTTGGCAGCAGCATGAGGAGGCGGTATATAGGGGCCCATGGCAGATTAGGGGCCTGGCAGCAGCTATGTGAGGCCCGTAATCTGCCTGCACCCTATGTCAAAAAATTTAACACACCAGCAGTGTGAAGAGACCTGAAAGTGGCACATGGCAGCAGAGTGTGGCGATGGAGACAGCAGCAATGGGAGGCCGTACAGGGACCCATGAGAGACTCTAGACTTGGCAGCAGCATGAGGAGGCGGTATATAGGGGCCCATGGCAGATTAGGGGCCTGGCAGCAGCTATGTGAGGCCCGTAATCTGCCTGCACCCTATGTCAAAAAATTAAACACACCAGCAGTGTGAAGAGACCTGAAAGTGGCACATGGCAGCAGAGTGTGGCGATGGAGACAGCAGCAATGGGAGGCCGTACAGGGACCCATGAGAGACTCTAGACTTGGCAGCAGCATGAGGAGGCGGTATATAGGGGCCCATGGCAGATTAGGGGCCTGGCAGCAGCTATGTGAGGCCCGTAATCTGCCTGCACCCTATGTCAAAAAATTAAACACACCAGCAGTGTGAAGAGACCTGAAAGTGGCACATGGCAGCAGAGTGTGGCGATGGAGACAGCAGCAATGGGAGGCCGTACAGGGACCATGACAGACTCTGGACTTGGCAGCAGCATGAGGAGGCGGTATATAGGGGCCCATGGCAGATTAGGGGCCTGGCAGCAGCTATGTGAGGCCCGTAATCTGCCTGCACCCTATGTCAAAAAATTTAACACACCAGCAGTGTGAAGAGACCTGAAAGTGGCACATGGCAGCAGAGTGTGGCGATGGAGACAGCAGCAATGGGAGGCCGTACAGGGACCATGACAGACTCTGGACTTGGCAGCAGCATGAGGAGGCGGTATATAGGGGCCCATGGCAGATTAGGGGCCTGGCAGCAGCTATGTGAGGCCCGTAATCTGCCTGCACCCTATGTCAAAAAATTTAACACACCAGCAGTGTGAAGAGACCTGAAAGTGGCACATGGCAGCAGAGTGTGGCGATGGAGACAGCAGCAATGGGAGGCCGTACAGGGACCATGACAGACTCTGGACTTGGCAGCAGCATGAGGAGGCGGTATATAGGGGCCCATGGCAGATTAGGGGCCTGGCAGCAGCTATGTGAGGCCCGTAATCTGCCTGCACCCTATGTCAAAAAATTTAACACACCAGCAGTGTGAAGAGACCTGAAAGTGGCACATGGCAGCAGAGTGTGGCGATGGAGACAGCAGCAATGGGAGGCCGTACAGGGACCATGACAGACTCTGGACTTGGCAGCAGCATGAGGAGGCGGTATATAGGGGCCCATGGCAGATTAGGGGCCTGGCAGCAGCTATGTGAGGCCCGTAATCTGCCTGCACCCTATGTCAAAAAATTAAACACACCAGCAGTGTGAAGAGACCTGAAAGTGGCACATGGCAGAGTGTGGCGATGGAGACAGCAGCAATGGGAGGCCGTACAGGGACCATGACAGACTCTGGACTTGGCAGCAGCATGAGGAGGCGGTATATAGGGGCCCATGGCAGATTAGGGGCCTGGCAGCAGCTATGTGAGGCCCGTAATCTGCCTGCACCCTATGTCAAAAAATTTAACACACCAGCAGTGTGAAGAGACCTGAAAGTGGCACATGGCAGCAGAGTGTGGCGATGGAGACAGCAGCAATGGGAGGCCGTACAGGGACCCATGAGAGACTCTAGACTTGGCAGCAGCATGAGGAGGCGGTATATAGGGGCCCATGGCAGATTAGGGGCCTGGCAGCAGCTATGTGAGGCCCGTAATCTGCCTGCACCCTATGTCAAAAAATTAAACACACCAGCAGTGTGAAGAGACCTGAAAGTGGCACATGGCAGCAGAGTGTGGCGATGGAGACAGCAGCAATGGGAGGCCGTACAGGGACCATGACAGACTCTGGACTTGGCAGCAGCATGAGGAGGCGGTATATAGGGGCCCATGGCAGATTAGGGGCCTGGCAGCAGCTATGTGAGGCCCGTAATCTGCCTGCACCCTATGTCAAAAAATTAAACACACCAGCAGTGTGAAGAGACCTGAAAGTGGCACATGGCAGAGTGTGGCGATGGAGACAGCAGCAATGGGAGGCCGTACAGGGACCATGACAGACTCTGGACTTGGCAGCAGCATGAGGAGGCGGTATATAGGGGCCCATGGCAGATTAGGGGCCTGGCAGCAGCTATGTGAGGCCCGTAATCTGCCTGCACCCTATGTCAAAAAATTTAACACACCAGCAGTGTGAAGAGACCTGAAAGTGGCACATGGCAGCAGAGTGTGGCGATGGAGACAGCAGCAATGGGAGGCCGTACAGGGACCATGACAGACTCTGGACTTGGCAGCAGCATGAGGAGGCGGTATATAGGGGCCCATGGCAGATTAGGGGCCTGGCAGCAGCTATGTGAGGCCCGTAATCTGCCTGCACCCTATGTCAAAAAATTTAACACACCAGCAGTGTGAAGAGACCTGAAAGTGGCACATGGCAGCAGAGTGTGGCGATGGAGACAGCAGCAATGGGAGGCCGTACAGGGACCATGACAGACTCTGGACTTGGCAGCAGCATGAGGAGGCGGTATATAGGGGCCCATGGCAGATTAGGGGCCTGGCAGCAGCTATGTGAGGCCCGTAATCTGCCTGCACCCTATGTCAAAAAATTTAACACACCAGCAGTGTGAAGAGACCTGAAAGTGGCACATGGCAGCAGAGTGTGGCGATGGAGACAGCAGCAATGGGAGGCCGTACAGGGACCATGACAGACTCTGGACTTGGCAGCAGCATGAGGAGGCGGTATATAGGGGCCCATGGCAGATTAGGGGCCTGGCAGCAGCTATGTGAGGCCCGTAATCTGCCTGCACCCTATGTCAAAAAATTTAACACACCAGCAGTGTGAAGAGACCTGAAAGTGGCACATGGCAGCAGAGTGTGGCGATGGAGACAGCAGCAATGGGAGGCCGTACAGGGACCCATGAGAGACTCTAGACTTGGCAGCAGCATGAGGAGGCGGTATATAGGGGCCCATGGCAGATTAGGGGCCTGGCAGCAGCTATGTGAGGCCCGTAATCTGCCAGCACCCTATGTCAAAAAATTTAACACACCAGCAGTGTGAAGAGACCTGAAAGTGGCACATGGCATGAGAGACTCTGGACCTGGCAGCAGCAGGAGGAGGCGGTATAGGGGCCCATGGCTGATTAGGGGCCTGGCAGCAGCTATGTGAGGCCCGTTATCTTGCAGCACCCTATGTCAAAAAATTTAACACACCAGCAGTGTGAAGAGACCTGAAAGTGGCACATGGCAGCAGAGTGTGGCGATGGAGACAGCAGCAATGGGAGGCCGTACAGGGACCCATGAGAGACTCTGGACCTGGCAGCAGCAGGAGGAGGTGGTATATAGGGGCCCATGGCAGATTAGGGGCCTGGCAGCAGCTATGTGAGGCCCGTAATCTGCCTGCACCCTATGTCAAAAAATTTAACACACCAGCAGTGTGAAGAGACCTGAAAGTGGCACATGGCAGCAGAGTGTGGCGATGGAGACAGCAGCAATGGGAGGCCGTACAGGGACCATGACAGACTCTGGACTTGGCAGCAGCATGAGGAGGCGGTATATAGGGGCCCATGGCAGATTAGGGGCCTGGCAGCAGCTATGGGAGGCCCGTAATCTGCCAGCACCCTATGTCAAAAAATTTAACACACCAGCAGTGTGAAGAGACCTGAAAGTGGCACATGGCATGAGAGACTCTGGACCTGGCAGCAGCAGGAGGAGGCGGTATAGGGGCCCATGGCTGATTAGGGGCCTGGCAGCAGCTATGTGAGGCCCGTTATCTTGCAGCACCCTATGTCAAAAAATTTAACACACCAGCAGTGTGAAGAGACCTGAAAGTGGCACATGGCAGCAGAGTGTGGCGATGGAGACAGCAGCAATGGGAGGCCGTACAGGGACCCATGAGAGACTCTGGACCTGGCAGCAGCAGGAGGAGGTGGTATATAGGGGCCCATGGCAGATTAGGGGCCTGGCAGCAGCTATGTGAGGCCCGTAATCTGCCTGCACCCTATGTCAAAAAATTTAACACACCAGCAGTGTGAAGAGACCTGAAAGTGGCACATGGCAGCAGAGTGTGGCGATGGAGACAGCAGCAATGGGAGGCCGTACAGGGACCCATGAGAGACTCTGGACCTGGCAGCAGCAGGAGGAGGTGGTATATAGGGGCCTATGGCAGATTAGGGGCCTGGCAGCAGCTATAGGAGGCCCGTAATCTGCCAGCACCCTATGTCAAAAAATTCAACACACCAGCAGTGTGAGGAGACCTGAAAGTGGCACATGTTTGAGGCATGATTCATGGCGGATTTAGTCAGTTGTGTCAGGAACTGGTGGTTTGAAATCCAGACTAATCCACGCCTGATTCATTTTCACAAACGTGAGTCTCTCCACACTTTGGGTGGACAGTCGTGTCCTCCGCGGAGTTACAATACCTCCTGCCGCACTAAACACGCGCTCCGATGCCACGCTACTGGCCGGGCATGACAGCCTTTCAAGGGCAAATTCAGCTAGTTGGGGCCAAAGGTCAAGTTTCGTTGCCCAGTAGTCAAGGGGATTGTCTACCTCGGTTGGCAGGGTGCTGTCCAAGTAGGCCCAAGCCTGTTGTTTGAGCTCCTGCTCCAGGTCCACCTGATGCTGCTGCTGCTGCTGCGGCTGGTTAGTAGTTTCCTCACTGCGCTGGTGAAGAAAGCTACTCATCATCGACTGCAGACTAAGGCAGCCGCTGCTGGTGGAGCTGCCACTGCTCCTACCACCCCACCCCTCCCCTGCTGCCATGCCAGCGGAACGCGAGCGCACAGGGCCCACAGTGTCTGAGGATGGACGATGGCGCACAAAGGCAGAGACCAACTGACTACATAGGTGGTTTTTATAGTACGTAATTTTGGCCTCCCTCTCAGCAGGTGTGAAAAAGGCCACCATTTTGGACCGGTAGCGAGGGTCCAACAAGGTGGACAGCCAAAAGTCATCCCTCTGTCTGATGGTTATTATTCGGCTGTCGCTACGCAAGCAACCGAGCATGCTATGGGCCATTTGTGCCAAGGAATGCGAGGGACTCCCTGCCTCCATCTCCACAGCATACTGCCACGGTGCGTCTGGGTCCTCTGTCTCCTCCTCCTCCTCCTCTACCAGATGCTCCTGCTCCTCCACTCCTGTCCGCTGAGTGGAAAAACCACCCATTTCACTCAATAATTCCTGAGCACAAATGTCCTCCTCTACCTCCTCCTCTTCTTCCTGTCCTGCCCCCACAGGGGTCATGTGGCGTTGAGATCTGTGCGCCACGTCTACCGCACCCTGACCAGCCATTGTTAACAGCATTTGTTCCAGGACGTGCAACAGAGGAATGACGTCGTTCATCCCATAGTCCTGCCGACTCACGAATAGCGTGGCCTCCTCAAAGGGCCTGAGCAAGCGGCAGGTGTCACGCATGAGCTGCCAATGGCTGACATCTAAGTTACACAGGGGAGTACCTTTATCCGCTTGTAACATCAGGAAATCGGTGATGGCCTTTCGCTGCTCGTAAAGGCGGTCTAACATGTGTAGGGTTGAATTCCACCTTGTTGCAACGTCGCAGATCAGGCGATGCTGTGGAATTCCGTTCTGCCGCTGCAGCTCAATGAGGGTGTTCTTTGCGGTGTAGGAATGGCTGAAATGCATGCACAGTTTACGTGACATTTTAAGGATGTCTTGCAGTGGGATGGTGGATTTTAGGAACCGCTTGACAACCAGATTGAACACGTGAGCCATGCATGGCGCATGGCACAACCTTCCTTGACGCAGAGCAGACACCATGTTCTTTCCGTTGTCAGTCAACATGGTTCCGATTTTTAGTTTGCGCGGAGACAGCCATCTGTCGATTTCTCTGTTCATTACACTCAGCAGTTCCTCCCCTGTGTGACTACGTTCGCCAAGGCATACCAGGTGCAGCACAGCGTGACACCGTTGCGCCCTGCACATGTGATATGCCGGTCGGGTAATGGGACTTGGCACGGGGGTGGCGGCTGAGGACACGGCGGAAAAAGAGGTGGTAGAGGCGGACATGCTTGCTGGACCAAGGACGTGCAAACGTGGAGGCAAAAGCGTCGTGACCTGTCCAAGTTGCTGGTGCGGCTGTGCCGGCACCACGTTCACCCAGTGGGCCGTAAATGACATGTACTGTCCCTGACCGTAGTTACAGCTCCACACGTCGGCGCTGCCGTGCACTTTGGCAGAGACCGACATGCTCAAAGACTGGCCCACCATCTCTTCTACATGTGAATGCAGGGCTGGCACTGCCTTTTGGGCAAAGAAATGACGGCTTGGCACTCTCCACCGCGGCGCGGCACAAGCCATCATTTCTCGGAAAGGTGCTGAGTCCACCAGTTGGAAAGGGAGGGACTGCAGCACCAGCAACTTGGACAGGAGGACGTTCAGCTTTTGCACCGTCGGGTGCGTGCTCGCAAACTGTTGTCTCTTGGATACGGATTCCAAGAAAGACTGTTGACGGAATCCGAGAAGAGGAGTAGCAGGAGAAGGAGCATCTGAACGAGCGGAAGATGCCAATGAGCGACAACTCCCCTCAGCAGAGGTGTTGGAGCCTTGACTGGCTGATAGAGGGCGATTGACGACGTCGGGTGACGGAGCAAGTAACGGAGCGGGTGATGGAGCGGGGGCTGGGGCAGGCAGAACCGCCGTATGTTTATCACGGTTTTCCCAGGCCACCGAATGGTGACGCTGCATATGCTGACGCAACGCTGTAGTCCCAACATGGGCCCCCTGGCCACGCTTGCATTTCTGGCCACATAGTCGACATACGGCTACGTTTACTTCCTCGGGCGGCTTGAGGAAAAATTGCCACACCACCGAGTAGGAAACTTTGCCCCCGCTACTCTTCACTGGCTGACTGCTACTTCCTCCGTGCGCACCGGCACCACTACTGGCCGTGGTGGTAGGCTGCAGTGGAGCTGGTGCTCTACTCCGTGGACGTTTGGCTCCACTGACACTGATGCGACCCTGCTGCTGTCTCCTGGGCAACCCACCGACTGTTTTGCTCGCTGCCAAGCTGCCACCCTCTTCTCCTGATGATGCGGAAGAAATTGCCTGATGACGACGAGGCTGCCAAGTGCGATCAACCTCCTCATCATCAAGTAGGGTCTCCGCCTCACTACTAGCCCCCTCGGCTGCGTCTGGGTCAGGAGACAGACCTGTCTCTAGACCGGCTACCGAGCCACTCTCCTCGCCAGTACTTGTTCGCTTGGCTGCTGAAAAGGCCGATGTCTCCCCCCGTTCCTGACCGCCCTCTGTTAGCTCTTCCTCACTGTACAGTGGGGCTGAGCCCACAGCATGCGATACTTCGCTTGGTGAGGGAACAGCAAAGGACAGGGGCAGGTAGAGGACACGTGATTTCAGTGGGCTTGGTCCCGGGCCATGCCAACTAACGGTTGTGTCTGACGTACCCACCGACCGTTGGCTGTAGGTGTCAGAGGTGACCTGGGAAGAGGAAGACGACCGAGCCAACCAATCAATGACGGCAGGGTTGTCGGTGGAGACACGACCGCTGGATGACACCGGGAGCACTGGCCTCTGGCTGCGAATACTGCTGCCTCGACCCCTTCCTCTGCTGCCACGTCTGCTCGCTCCTAAAACATTGCCTCCTCTGCCACTCCTCTGCATGTTGTCTGACATACTATTTAATTCAACGATTAGGTGTCCCTGAGTAACAATTCTCTGGCACTCAGTAACAATTCTGTCTGTCCCTGAGTATGAATTCTGTGGCCCTGAGTAACAATTCTGTGTCTGTGCGAGTAACAATTCTGTGTCTGCGCGAGTAACAATTCTGTGTCTGTGCAAGTAACAATTTTGTGTCTGTGCGAGTAACAATTCTCTGGCACTCAGTAACAATTCTGTCTGTCCCTGAGTATGAATTCTGTGGCCCTGAGTAACAATTCTGTCTCTGTGCGAGTAACAATTCTGTGTCTGTGCAAGTAACAATTTTGTGTCTGTGAGAGTAACAATTCTCTGGCACTCAGCAACAATTCTGTCTGTCCCTGAGTAACAATTCTCTGGCACTCAGTAACAATTCTGTCTGTCCCTGAGTATGAATTCTGTGGCCCTGAGTAACAATTGTGTGTCTGTGCAAGTAACAATTCTGTGTCTGTGCAAGTAACAATTTTGTGTCTGTGAGAGTAACAATTCTCTGGCACTCAGTAACAATTCTGTCTGTCCCTGAGTAACAATTCTCTGGCACTCAGTAACAATTCTGTCTGTCCCTGAGTAACAATTCTGTCTGTCCCTGAGTATGAATTCTGTGGCCCTGAGTAAGAATTCTCTGGCACTCAGTAACAATTCTGTCTGTCCCTGAGTATGAATTCTGTGGCCCTGAGTAACAATTGTGTGTCTGTGCAAGTAACAATTCTGTGTCTGTGCAAGTAACAATTTTGTGTCTGTGAGAGTAACAATTCTCTGGCACTCAGTAACAATTCTGTCTGTCCCTGAGTAACAATTCTCTGGCACTCAGTAACAATTCTGTCTGTCCCTGAGTATGAATTCTGTGGCCCTGAGTAACAATTCTGTCTCTGTGCGAGTAACAATTCTGTGTCTGTGCAAGTAACAATTTTGTGTCTGTGAGAGTAACAATTCTCTGGCACTCAGTAACAATTCTGTCTGTCCCTGAGTAAGAATTCTCTGGCACTCAGTAACAATTCTGTCTGTCCCTGAGTAACAATTCTCTGGCACTCAGTAACAATTCTGTCTGTCCCTGAGTAACAATTCTGTCTGTCCCTGAGTATGAATTCTGTGGCCCTGAGTAAGAATTCTCTGGCACTCAGTAACAATTCTGTCTGTCCCTGAGTATGAATTCTGTGGCCCTGAGTAACAATTGTGTGTCTGTGCAAGTAACAATTCTGTGTCTGTGCAAGTAACAATTTTGTGTCTGTGAGAGTAACAATTCTCTGGCACTCAGTAACAATTCTGTCTGTCCCTGAGTAACAATTCTCTGGCACTCAGTAACAATTCTGTCTGTCCCTGAGTATGAATTCTGTGGCCCTGAGTAACAATTCTGTCTCTGTGCGAGTAACAATTCTGTGTCTGTGCAAGTAACAATTTTGTGTCTGTGAGAGTAACAATTCTCTGGCACTCAGTAACAATTCTGTCTGTCCCTGAGTAAGAATTCTCTGGCACTCAGTAACAATTCTGTCTGTCCCTGAGTAACAATTCTCTGGCACTCAGTAACAATTCTGTCTGTCCCTGAGTAACAATTCTGTCTGTCCCTGAGTATGAATTCTGTGGCCCTGAGTAAGAATTCTCTGGCACTCAGTAACAATTCTGTCTGTCCCTGAGTATGAATTCTGTGGCCCTGAGTAACAATTGTGTGTCTGTGCAAGTAACAATTCTGTGTCTGTGCAAGTAACAATTTTGTGTCTGTGAGAGTAACAATTCTCTGGCACTCAGTAACAATTCTGTCTGTCCCTGAGTAACAATTCTCTGGCACTCAGTAACAATTCTGTCTGTCCCTGAGTATGAATTCTGTGGCCCTGAGTAACAATTCTGTCTCTGTGCGAGTAACAATTCTGTGTCTGTGCAAGTAACAATTTTGTGTCTGTGAGAGTAACAATTCTCTGGCACTCAGTAACAATTCTGTCTGTCCCTGAGTAAGAATTCTCTGGCACTCAGTAACAATTCTGTCTGTCCCTGAGTAACAATTCTCTGGCACTCAGTAACAATTCTGTCTGTCCCTGAGTATGAATTCTGTGGCCCTGAGTAACAATTCTGTGTCTGTGCGAGTAACAATTCTGTGTCTGTGCAAGTAACAATTTTGTGTCTGTGCGAGTAACAATTCTCTGGCACTCAGTAACAATTCTGTCTGTCCCTGAGTAACAATTCTCTGGCACTCAGTAACAATTCTGTCTGTCCCTGAGTATGAATTCTGTGGCCCTGAGTAACAATTCTGTGTCTGTGCGAGTAACAATTCTGTGTCTGTGCAAGTAACAATTTTGTGTCTGTGCGAGTAACAATTCTCTGGCACTCAGTAACAATTCTGTCTGTCCCTGAGTAACAATTCTCTGGCACTCAGTAACAATTCTGTCTGTCCCTGAGTAACAATTCTCTGGCACTCAGTAACAATTCTGTCTGTCCCTGAGTAACAATTCTCTGGCGCTCAGTAACAATTCTGTCTGTCCCTGAGTATGAATTCTGTGGCCCTGAGTAACAATTCTGTGTCTGTGCGAGTAACAATTCTGTGTCTGTGCAAGTAACAATTTTGTGTCTGTGCGAGTAACAATTCTCTGGCACTCAGTAACAATTCTGTCTGTCCCTGAGTAACAATTCTCTGGCACTCAGTAACAATTCTGTCTGTCCCTGAGTAACAATTCTCTGGCACTCAGTAACAATTCTGTCTGTCCCTGAGTATGAATTCTGTGGCCCTGAGTAACAATTCTGTGTCTGCGCGAGTAACAATTCTGTGTCTGTGCAAGTAACAATTTTGTGTCTGTGCGAGTAACAATTCTCTGGCACTCAGTAACAATTCTGTCTGTCCCTGAGTAACAATTCTCTGGCACTCAGTAACAATTCTGTCTGTCCCTGAGTAACAATTCTCTGGCACTCAGTAACAATTCTGTCTGTCCCTGAGTAACAATTCTCTGGCACTCAGTAACAATTCTGTCTGTCCCTGAGTAACAATTCTCTGGCACTCAGTAACAATTCTGTCTGTCCCTGAGTAACAATTCTCTGGCACTCAGTAACAATTCTGTCTGTCCCTGAGTAACAATTCTCTGGCACTCAGTAACAATTCTGTCTGTCCCTGAGTAACAATTCTGTCTGTCCCTGAGAATGAATTCTGTGGCCCTGAGTAAGAATTCTCTGGCACTCAGTAACAATTCTGTCTGTCCCTGAGTAACAATTCTCTGGCACTCAGTAACAATTCTGTCTGTCCCTGAGTAAACATTCTGTGGCCCTAATAACGTTTCTGTGGCCCTAAGTAACAATTCTCTGGCACTGAGTAACAATTCTGTCTGTCCCTGAGTATGAATTCTGTGGCCCTAACTAGCGTTTCTTTGTCCCTAAATAACGATTCTGTGGCCCTCATTAACAAGTCTGTGTCCCTGAGTAATGGTTCTCTGTCCCTAAGTAACTTCTCTCTGTCCCCAATTCTCGTTTCTGTGGCCCTAACTCTGTCCCTGTCCCTAGTACAGAGCGGTCTGCCTCTGTTCAATGACTGCAGGCAAATGAAGATTTCCAAAATGGCCGCTATATATACCTCGACCATTACACAGTGCTGGCTGGCTGGCTGCTGATTGGCTGATGCGATCACATGTCGTTGAGGAATGCATTATGGGGCAGCGCGCCTTGTCTGCGCGCCTTCCCCGACATCCCCGCTCCGTCGCCGCACATGTCAGCCGCCATTTTCTGAAAAATTTCGATTCGCGCGTCCGAATTAGGCTGTTTTTCGGATTCGGCACGAATCGAAATTTTTCCGATATTCGACTCGAATTCCACTTCGGATACTTCGATTCGCTCATCTCTAGTCATAGGCTTTGGAGGGACGGCAGAACTCAGGAACCATTGCAGGTGCCATTGGTGGGAGGAGCACTTTGAAAGCTCCATAAAAGTGACCAGGCAGCTCTAGAACCACCCAGATCACTTTTATTGGAAAGCCCTTCGGTGGCTGTTATAGACGGGAGCAGCAGCTGTGAGCTTGGTTTAGCCATTTGTCTATCATGGCGTTCATAAATGTACTTTGATAGATAAGTGGTTAAAGAACGTTCACAAAACAGGGTTTCCCACACAGGGGTTGTTCGGCAATCTACAAAGCAAATAATCTCCGAGTTTGCTCTTGCAGTATCGCAGCTTTGGCCCACAGACGTTGGCCCTTCTCTGTTTCTCCAAGCTCAAGCTCTCTTGTGCATACAAGCAGGCCTGGACTGGCCATAGGGAACACCGGGCAATTGCCTGGTGGGTCAGGTCCCCGGTGCCGTATGTCTCTCCCTCTGTATTGTCCTTCAGCGTTCTCCATGTCTCTCAGCATTGACTCTGAAGTTGCTTTCAGTGGGTAAAGCTCTTACACAGTGTGTCTCTCTCAACAGTTCCCCAGCTGTCTCTCTCTCGGTGAGTGTCAGTGCGGGGTCCTGGGCTGTGCAGGACAGTGAAAGGCGGGAACACGACATGCAAGGGTGGGAGCATGCGCCGCACGTCAGTCTATCCATCCCACCTTCGTCCCGCTCTGCCTCGCCTACCTGATAACTCACGGCTCCTCCCAACTAACTCCTCGATGGCCGCTCTAATCAATCCCAGAGTGGAGATATAACCCCTTCCTGCCCGGGTATCAGCATTCACCCCTCCCCTGTACAGATATTAACCCCTTGCTGCCCAACAGTGACCCGTTCCTAACTGCCCTCATCACTAACTCCTTACTACCCAAATATTATCATTAGCCAAATGGGCTGCTCAGTCTAAAATGCCCGGGCCTATTTTTTGTCCTAGTCGGGGCCTGCATACATGCACCTCCTAGGGAGGGATTGTCCACCACTGCACAATCATTGGGAGCTTGTTCACAAAACGTGGATGGAGGGTTGGAGATGTTATCCCTCCCAAGTATCCATGAAGTCTCCAAACTCCAGGATCCAAATCAGAACCTACCAAGCCCCAGGAAAACCAATAGGCTTGTTTTGTCTCTACTCAACACGTCCTGGAGCCCCTCACCATGTATGGGTAAGAGCTGTAGGTGACTCATTTATAATCTAGAGACCCAGTCCCACCTGCCAAACTACACTCTAATGGCCATTTCAACTGTGATAAGTCCCATACTGTCACACCAGTTATGGTGCATGAGGTCCATTATGCCATTAATAGGAACCAGATATACAGTATCTCACAGACGTTTTTGTAAATGCACTCAATATGTAGCGCACCCCTGAAACCTGCACTCAGTATGTAGTGCACCCCTGAAACCTGCACTCAATATGTAGCGCACCCCTGAACTCTGCACTCTGTACATAGCTCATCCCTAAACTCTGTACATAGCGCACCCCTAAACCTGCACTTAGTATGTAGCGCACCCCTGAACCCTGCACTCAGTATGTAGCGCACCCCTGAACTCTGCACTCTGTACATAGCTTATCCCTAAACTCTGTACATAGCGCACCCCTAAAACTGCACTTAGTATGTAGTGCACCCCTGAAACCTTCACTCGGTATGTAGCACACACCTGAACCCTGCACTCTGTACGTAGCTCATCCCTAAACCCTGCACTCTGTACATAGTGCACCCCTAAACCCCGCACTCAGTATATATTGCACCCCTGAACCTCACACTCAGTATGTAGTGCACCCCTGAACCTGCACTCAGTATGTAGTGCACCCCTGAACCCTACACTCAGTATCTAGTGCACCCCTGAACCCTGCACTCTGTACGTAGCTCATCCCTAAACCCTGCACTCTGTACATAGTGCACCCCTGAACCCTACACTCAGTATCTAGTGCACCCCTGAACCCTGCACTCTGTACGTAGCTCATCCCTAAACCCTGCACTCTGTACATAGTGCACCCCTGAACCCTGCACTTGGTACGTAGAGCACCCCTAAACCCAGCACTCAGTACATAGCACATCCCTGAACCCTGCACTCGGTACATAGCGCACCTCTGAACTGTGCAATATGTACATAGCACACCCTTAAACTCCCTGAACCTCACACTCAGTATGTAGTGCACCCCTGAACCTGCACTCAGTATGTAGTGCACCCCTGAACCCCGCACTCGGTACATAGTGCACCCCTAAACCTCACACTCAGTATGTTGTGTACCCCTGAACCCTACACTCAGTATCTAGTGCACCCCTGAACCCTGCACTCTGTACGTAGCTCATCCCTAAACCCTGCACTCTGTACATAGTGTACCTCTGAACCCTACACTCAGTATCTAGCACATCCCTGAACCCTGCACTCGGCACGTAGAGCACCCCTAAACCCAGCACTCGGTACATAGCACATCCCTGAACTCTGCACTATGAACATGGCACACCCTTAAACTCCGCACATAACACATTCCTGGTATTTATTGCCCTTAAGATCCTTCCGCTTTTTTGCAGTTTGGTCACACCCACCATCTGATGCGGTTCAGTGGGGGGGCGTTGTTGAGTTTCTGCATCAGTTCTCTGAGAAAAAAAAGCCCTAGATACATTTGTATAGTCTTACAGATACAACTGGCCCTTTGAGGGCAACCATAATGCAGATGTGGCCCGCGAAGAATAGGAGTTTGCCACCCCTACCCTTGACTGGTTACTGAGCCAGAGTGAATGAACTGCTGTGTGCCTGGCTGCCTCTGCACTAACCTTGGGAAAGAACAAGTTAAACTACAGCGGCTCCTATGGGGGTAGCGCTACATATAGAAAGCCGTGAGTTAACTGCATGCAAAAACAAGAAAAAAAAAGGTCCATAGAGAGATACAGTTTGTCTCTGACCCCGTGATGGGGACCAGTCTGCACTCTCAGGGGCTGGACGTGGCCTTTCTCACAGTCTCTGTCTGATCTCTGAGTCGGCTTCATGCAAACAGGAAATGAACAATTTTCCCAGCATAGAAATCGGTCAGCGCAGCGCGGTCCAACCAAACGAGGAGAGAAGTCTGTATCTGGAAGACGGGTCTTTATAAAGTATAAGAGGGAGGTTACATACACACGCATGTTCTATTCATTCCCATGTTAGATCAGCAGTGACTTCCTGGCCTGGACTACATTCCCAACATCTGCAAAGATGGCTAAAGTAGATGTAAGCCCTCAATGAAAGGCACTGGGGGCCCGACGTTCACACCAGGGGCCAACACAGTCCCAACACATAACAAGGCAAAAAGCTTTGATTCTATAAGGTCAGTACAGTACGCCATGCAGGACTTTTGTTCAACGCATCGCAACGCTCTCCACCACATCTCACTGCGCTCCACCGCATCTCACTGCGCTCCACCGCATCTCACTGCGCCCCACTGCATCTCACTGCGCTCCACCGCATTGCAACGCTCTCCATCGCATCTCACTGCACTCCACTGCATCTCACTGCGCTCCACCGCATTGCAACGCTCTCCACTCCGTCTCACTGCTCTCCACTGTATCTCACTGGGTTTCACCGCATTGCAACGCTCTCCACTGCATCTCACTGCGCTCCACCGCATTGCAATGCTCTCCACCGTATCTCACTGCAGTCCACCGCATCTCACTGCGCTCCACCGCATTGCAATGCTCTCCACCGTATCTCACTGCACTCCACCGCATCTCACTGCGCTCCACCGCATTGCAACGCTCTCCACCGCATCTCACTGCGCTCTACCGCATTGCAACGCTCATTATTGCATCTCACTGCACTCCACCACATTGCAACACTCTTCACCTCATCTCACTGCTCTCCACCGCATCTCACTGTGCTCCATCACATTGCAACGGTCTCCACCGCATCTCACTGCGCTCCACCGCATCTCACTTCACTCCACCGTATATCACTGCGCTCCACCATATTGCAACGCTCTCCATCGCATCTCACTGTGCTCCACCACATCACAACGCTCTCCACCGCATCTCACTGCGCTCCACTGCATTGCAACGCTCTCCACCTCATCTCACCGCACTCCACCACATCACAACACTCCACAACATCTCACTCTGCTCCACTGCATTGCAACGCTCTCCACCTCATCTCACCACTCTCCGCCGCATCTCACTGTGCTCCACCGCATTACAACGCTCTCCACCACATTGCAACGCACTCAACCACATCTCACTGCGCTCCACCGCATTTCAACGCTCTCCACCGCATCTCACCACATCTCACTGCGCTCCACGGCATCTCACTGTGCTCCACTGCATTGCAACGCTCTCCACCACATCTCACTGCGCTCCACCGCATCTCACTGTGTTCCACCACATTGCAATGCTCTCCACCACATCTCACTGCGCTCCACTGCATTACAACTCTCTCCACCGCATCTCACTGCGCTACACGGCATCTCACTGCACTCCACCACATCTCACCGCGCTCCATTACATCTCACCGCGCTCCACCACATCTCACTGCGCTCCACCATTGCATTGTAACGCTCTCCACCGCATCTCACTGCGCTCCACCACGCTCCACAGCATCTCACTGCGCTCCACTGCATTGCAACTCTCTCCACCGCATCTCACTGCGCTTCACTGCATTGCAACTCTCTCCACCGCATCTCACCTTGCTCCATCACATCTCACTGCACTTCACCGCGCTCTATGGCATTTCACTGCGCTCCACTGCATTGCAACGCTCTCCACCGCATCTCACCGCGCTCCACCGCATCTCACTGCGCTCCACCACACTCCACAGCATCTCACTGCGCTCCACTGCATTGCAGCGCTCTCCACCACATATCACCGCTCCACTGCATATCCACTGCATCTCACCGCGCTGCAGCCAATAGGACTCAAATTGAAACTTTAGTCAGAAAAAGAAAGAGTAACTCCACTTTTCTTAAGATAAAAAAACCTACCCCTTCTGGGTGGTCTTCGTACATTGCAGGAATTTTAACAAACGTTGTTGCGGTTTCCTCCCACACTCCAAAGACATGCTGGTAGGTTAATTGGCTCCTGTCTAAATTGTCCCTAGTATGTGTATGTATGAATGTGAGTTAGGGACCTTAGATTGTACGCCCCTTGAGGATTAGGGACCTTAGATTGTACGCCCCTTGAGGGTTAGGGACCTTAGATTGTACACCCCTTGAGGATTAGGGACCTTAGATTGTACACCCCTTGAGGGTTAGGGACTGCTGTGAATGTACAATATATATGTAAAGTGCTGCATAAATTGATGGCGCTATATAAGTACCTGAAATAATAGTGCCATCAATTTACGCAGCGCTATACATATATATTGTACATTCACATCAGTCCCTAACCCTCAAGGGGCGTACAATCTAAGGTCCCTAACTCACATTCATACATACACATACTAGGGACAATTTAGACAAGAGCCAAATAGTCTTTGGAGTGTTGGAGGAAACCAGGGTACCCGGAGGAAACCTACGCAGGCACAGGGAGAACATTCAAACTCCAGGCAGGTAGTGCCGTGGCTGGGATTCAAACCAACAACCCTAGTGCTGCCAAGCGGAAATACTAACCATTCAGCCACCATGCTGCCCCATGATTCCCTTTTCTCACCAAAAATGACATTTGTGTTACAGGGGATGCCCAAAATCTGACTTGTATCTTAGTGCAGACTTCTGGAAAAATCAGTGAGATAATCACACAAGCAGGAAATGACATTTTCAAGGGGCGTTCTGTATACCATCTGTGTAGAGAACACCTCTAGGCAGCCATATTGTATTTTGCAGACAATTACAGCACTGCAGATTGAAAAGGAAAGGTCATTTTTATTAACATTCAATAACAACTTGAGTCACAATTGTAAGCGCTCTATTATATTTTTTTTTTATTTGCTTTTTTCCCATGAAAGTGGAGTTACCCTTTAATGCAATGAAACCACGTCTATTTCAGCATGGTGATCTCTATGTTAATTACTCTGCTTGTTTGTGTCTGTGTCCAGGGGCGGACTGACCGTTTGGAAACTCGGGCACTGCCCGAGGGCCCGGGGTCAGTAGGGGGCCCCATGAGATGCCCCTGGTACCTCTTTCATAGGCTTTTTTGAGTTTGGGCAAGAACACAGGGGCCCCATGATCCCCTATTGCCCGGGGGCCCCATGAGTTGTCAGTCCGTCCCTGTCTGTGTCAGATCTGTGTAGCTTTTTTTATCAGCTGCTGCACTTCCAGGGCTCTAATGAGGAAAGTGGCGGGGTCTGCATCCCTTTAAACATGATTTCCCTTTGGGAATACTTCACCAAAAATGCCATTTTTGTTGTGGGGGAGATGCCCAGAATCTGACCTCCAATATAATGCAGTCTTTTGGGGAAATCAGTGGGCCAATCACAAAAGCAGAAAATGGCAATTCTGGAAAGGGGGGGAGGGGTACAGAACACCTCCAGGTTGCCGTGTTGCATTTTACAAAAAATTACAGAGTTGCGAATTGAAAAGAAAAGGTCAAGTTTAATAAATTGGTGCATGTGTTATGTTATTTTTTTTTTTCTATCTATAGAAATCTATCTATCTAATATTTTTTTCCTATGAAGGCGGAGTTGCCCTTTAGGCACTGTTGTTTTTAGCTTTAATAACAGAAAGAATAATAGCAACAATGAAAAAAATTTCCTAACAGGCAAGAGTAAACAATAAACATGGTTGTACAATACGCTTATAAAGATGTACCGCAGGTCCAGAGTGGGGGGGAGATTCCCCTATAAGGATTGCTAGCATACAAATAAAAAACATAAGCGAGCGCAGAGATGCAATAAAAATAAATGGCATGACTGAGGGAGGTTACTAGAGGGCAACTCAAAAGAAAGAAATATATGATTGTAGCTTATGAGAAAGGAAGAGTTTGACACGACGCCTAGAAAATACTGCGCACAATATTGTTACAGCCAACCATAGGGAAGAGCAATGAGTCTGAAAGTGGTATTGAACCCAAAAGCAAATATTTATTGTATTATATTATATATATTTAATTCATAAATGTGGCTGCATTCACTTTCTTTTTTAGGCTTTCTTTCCTTTCACCTGTCACCTGGTGATCTGGCCAGTAAGTTGTTTTTCAACAGAACAAGATCTCATACAGATGTACCAGTTAAAGTGTTACTAAACCCAGGACCCCGCATTCACTATATCCGCTCTCCCCGGACCCTGCATTCACTATATCCGATCTCCCCGGACCCTGCATTCACTATATCCGCTCTCCCCGGACCCTGCATTCACTATATCTGATCTCCCCGGGCCCTGCATTCACTATATCCGCTCTCCCCGGACCCTGCAATCACTATATCTGCTATCCACGGACCCCGCATTCACTATATCTGATCTCCCCGGACCCTGCATTCACTATATCCGCTCTCCCCGGACCCTGCATTCACTATATCCGCTCTCCCCGGACCCTGCATTCACTATATCCACTCTCCCTGGACCCTGCATTCACTATATCCACTCTCCCCGGACCCAGCATTCACTATATCCGCTCTCCCCGGACCCTGCATTCACTATATCCGCTCTCCCCGAACCCCGCATTCACTATATCCGCTCTCCCCGGACCCCGCATTCATTATATCCGCTCTCCCCGGACCCTGCATTCACTATATCCGGTCTCCCCGGACCCTGCATTCACTATATCCGCTCTCCCCGGACCCTGCATTCACTATATCCGCTCTCCCCGGACCCTGCATTCACTATATCCGCTCTCCCTGGACCCTGCATTCACTATATCCGGTCTCCCCGGACCCCGCATTCATTATATCCGCTCTCCCTGGACCCTGCATTCACTATATCTGCTCTCCCCGGACCCTGCATTCACTATATCCGCTCTCCCCGGACCCCGCATTCACTATATCCGCTCTCCCCGGACCCTGCATTCACTATATCCGCTCTCCCCGGACCCTGCATTCACTATATCCGCTCTCCCCGGACCCTGCATTCACTATATCCGCTCTCCCCGGACCCTGCATTCACTATATCCGCTCTCCCCGGACCCTGCATTCACCATATCCGGTCTCCCCGGACCCTGCATTCACTATATCCGGTCTCCCCGGACCCTTCATTCACCATATCCAGTCTCCCCGGACCCTGCATTCACCATATCCGGTCTCCCCGGACCCTGCATTCACTATATCCGGTCTCCCCGGACCCTGCATTCACCATATCCAGTCTCCCTGGACCCTGCATTCACCATATCCGGTCTCCCCGGACCCTGCATTCACTATATCGGCTCTCCCCGGACCCTGCATTAACTATATCCGGTCTCCCCGGACCCTGCATTCACTATATCCGCTCTCCCCGGACCCTGCATTCACTATATCTGGTCTCCCCGACCCTGCATTCACTATATCTGGTCTCCCCGGACCCTGCATTCACTATATCCACTCTCCCCGGACCCTGCATTCACCATATCCAGTCTCCCCAACCCTGCATTCACTATATCTGCTCTCCCCGGACCCTGCATTCACTATATCCGCTCTCCCCAGACCCTGCATTCACTATATCTGCTCTCCCCGGACCCTGCATTCACTATATCTGGTCTCCCCGGACTCTGCATTCACTATATCCGGTCTCCCCGGACCCTGAATTCACTATATCCGCTCTCCCCGGACCCTGCATTCACTATATCCGCTCTCCCCGGACCCTGCATTCACCATATTCGGTCTCCCCGGACCCCGCATTCACTATATCCGCTCTCCCCGGACCCTGCATTCACCATATTCGGTCTCCCCGGACCCTGCATTCACTATATCCGCTCTCCCTGGACCCTGCATTCCCTATATCCGGTCTCCCCGGACCCCGCATTCCCTATATCCGGTCTCCCACAGTACACACAACATGGAAATCCAATTATTTTAGTAGATATAAAAGTGCTATATACCTTTTCTCATCAGCAGTATATAACAGTCTTGTGACTTCAGCAGAGCACTGGTTAAAGCTTGTAGGAGGAGTTTTCTTTCTGCTCTAGGAGGATGCAGAATCCCTGACCTCTGTCTGGACAGTACTGATTGGCCCTGCGCTGATCACATGCACTCTCTCATGAAAAAAGAAAAAAACCTCTCTAGCAATACACACCAATATGAGCTTGTGCATGTGGCTATGGGCAGTCTTGTGACTTCTATCAGTGTCCGGCAGAGCACTGGTTAAAGCTTGTAGGGGGAGTTTTCTTTCTGCTCTAGGAGGATGCAGAACCCCTGACCCTCTGTCTGGACAGTGCTGATTGGCCCTGCACTGATCACATGCACTCTCCCAAGAAAAAATAAAAAAACCTCTCTAGCAATACACACCAAACTGAGCATGTGCATGTGGCTTGGGGTTCAGTCTGTCTTATCAGGTGGACATTTGAACAAGAGGAGGGGCAGAGAAGACAGGATCAAACAGCCTTTTTACACAAGGCAGAGGATTAACCCCTTAGATTCCACAGTGAGTATAACAAGCATGCTTTACTGCATCTACAGACTGATTGTACTCTGGTGGGTTTAGTAACACTTTCACACTGTTGAGCAGGGCTTTTTTGAGTTTGGGCAAGGACACAGGGGCCCCATGATCCCCTATTGCCCGGGGGGGCCCATGAGTTGTCAGTCCGCCCCTGCTGTTAAGACAAACCATTCACCACTGACAGGGGTGCTTGCAATGATCAGCTTTTTTTAAAAAATATTTTCAAACCTTTTTCCCAAAAGAAAAAAATAGTGTTGCTCTAACTGCAGTGTGAGCTGTTTTTCTATCAGGAGAAAATCGTTCAGAATCGCCCCGTGTACATGAGGCCTTATTGCACAATTACATCGGTCCAAACTGAACCATTGCAAGTCTGTATACCTTCTACTGAGAGTCCACTATGAAAGCTGGCAGTCAGTGTGTAGCAGGGGCGGACCGACAACTCATGGGGCCCCCGGGCAATAGGGGATCATGGGGCCCCTGTGTCCTTGCCCAAACTCAAAAAAGCCTATAAAAAAGGTACCCGGGGCATCTCATGGGGCCCCCTACTGACCCCGGGCCCTTGGGCAGTGCCCTAGTTTCCAAATGGTCAGTCCGCCTCTGGCTCTACTACAGCGATTGCCATACTCTTCTGGGTCTGCTGCCCCACTGCATACTGACCCATAGGGGGTCGCTTGGCACTGCTGCAATTCAAGGAACGCCTGTTTTTTGGGGGGGTTTTTTCAATGAAAACAAGGCGATCTCTGCTTGGACGAGGTAAAGAGGAGTGGTAGGTATGATATGATCCAGGGGCGGACTGACAACTCATGGGGCCCCCGGGCAATAGGGGATCATGGGGCCCCTTTTTCCCTGCCCACACGCAAAGCATTTTCTCTGCCAAGGAGGAGGTGTAACAGCTGCGATGACATCATATCCTCTCCTCTCTCTCTGCAGTAAAAGGAAACTACAGTTCCCATCAACCACAGGGAATGGCAGTGAATGTGGGTGGGTACACTAGGCCTGCACATGTTGAATGTGTTTGAAAGTCTCGGTCCACCCACCACTGCAAGTGGGGCAGAATGATATCACTGCTTCCTGGAGAAAGAACTACAGAAGGGATGTGCCAAGACCAGTGGCAGCGGTGGAAATAGGAGGCACAGCAGCCACCGGTCTTACAAACAGGAAACCAAAGAGATTTAATGGTTTGATTTGAAAATGAATCGGCTATTTCAGAGCAACTACTGAGAGAACCAGAAGATAGATGACATATTTGGTGACGGGAAGAAATCAGCAACAAGGACATGTAAAGAAGTTCTGCTTTAATGTCTACTTGGCTTCATTTCTTTCAGCCACTCGTGCAAAAAGTTCCATTGTCACCAGGGGCGGACTGACAACTCATGGGGCCCTCGGGCAATAGGGGATCATGGGGCCCCTGTGTCCTTGCTCAAACTCAAAAAAGCCTATGAAAAAGGTACCAGGGTCATCTCATGGGGCCCCCTACTGACCCGGGGCCCTCCGGCAGTGCCCGAGTTTCCAAATGGTCAGTCTGCCCCTGATTGTCACTAATCACCGGAAGGCAGAGATGGCGATACCTGCCTGCAATGAAGAGGAACACGCCCACTACTGTATGTTCATATCAATAATGATCAGTTTTTTTTTTCATGAATCTACCTTTATCTCCGAGTTCTGGAACATCTCCATGGCCTCCTCCACCAGCACCTCCTCATATCCAAGTTTACAGAGTCGATCTGTGGCTCCCAGATAACCCAGAACCTGGTGTAAGAATCAGAAAAACTGCAGTGAGAAGGTGTTATCCCAGGGGTGGGCAAACTTTTTGACTTGAGGGCCGCAATGGGTTCATATATTGGACCCGGGGGCCGGACCAAGAGTAGATGAATGATGTGTATGTGTCATCCATAGTAAGTATAGTAATATTCCCCCATAGTAAGCATAGTAATTAATCCCCCATAGTAATTAATCCCCCATATAGTAATTAATCCCCCATATAGTAATTCATCCCCCATAGTAATTCATCCCCCATATAGTAATTCATCCCCCATAGTAATTCATCCCCCATATAGTAATTCGTCCCCCATATAGTAATTCGTCCCCCATATAGTAATTCGTCCCCCATAGTAATTCATCCCCCCTATAGTAATTCATCCCCCATAGTAATTCATCCCCCATATAGTAATTCATCCCCCATAGTAATTCATCCCCCATATAGTAATTCATCCCCCACATAGTAATTCATCCCCCATATTAATTCATCCCCCATATAGTAATTCATCCCCCATATAGTAAGTCCCCCATATAGTAATTCATTCCCCATATAGTAAGTCCTCCATATAGTAATTCATTCCCCATATAGTAAGTCCCCCATATAGTAATTCATCCCCCATATAGTAAGTCCTCCATATAGTAATTCATTCCCCATATAGTAAGTCCCCCATATAGTAATTCATTCCCCATATAGTAAGTCCCCCATATAGTAATTCATTCCCCATATAGTAAGTCCTCCATATAGTAATTCATTCCCCATATAGTAAGTCCCCCATATAGTAATTCATCCCCCATATAGTAAGTCCCCCCCCTGTGTCAATTCACTTACCTTTGGTCCGCGCGTTCCTCTCGTATTCCCGCGCCGTTCTGGTCTTCAGGGAGGACTGTGAGAGGAGTTCGTCACGCTGCCCCGCCTACATCCTGACAGCTGCAGAGTCCTGACGTCCGAGAGGAGGGAGGGGGGCGGCCATCCGAGAGGGGGGGCGGCCATCCGAGAGGAGAGGAGGGGAGGGGAGAGGAGGAGAGGAGGGAGGGGAGAGGAGGAGAGGAGGGAGGGGAGCGGGCGCCCGGCACACAGGAGAGCCGCATCTAAATTTGTAAAGAGCCGCGGCTTGCCGACCACTGGCCTTGCGGGAGCCTAGCTCCGCGGGCCGGATTAAAAGGTCCGCCGGGCCGTATACGGCCCGCGGGCCGTAGTTTGCCCATTGCTGTGTTATCCTATTGGTCTGTTTTGAGAAAAATTAGTTTTAGGAGTTAAATTGTTACTAAACCCACAACAGTCCAATCAGTCTGTAGATGCAGCAAAGCATGCTTGTTATACTCACTGTGGAACCTAAGGGGTTAATCCTCTGCATTGTGTTAAAAGGCTGTTTGATCCTGTCTTCTCTGCTCCTCCCCTTCTTCCACAGTCCCCAATCCATCTGCTAATAGTACAGAGCTATAGGAGTCACTCTGCACATGCTCAGTTTGGTGTGTATTGCTAGAGAGGTTTTTTTTTTTTTTCTCTGGGATTGATTTTACTGTTGTGGGTTTAGTAAGTCCCCTTTCACTTGGGCGTTCCGTTTTTTTCATCAGTTCAGTCATGTTTTTTCCAAGATAAAGGGCTCTTTAACACGAGGCGAGCCTGTTTAGCACATCCGCTTGCCCAGTGGGGGATTTCTCTGCTGATCTTCACTGAGCAAGAGCATTCACAGAGCTGCTCGCGCTCCTCAATGAGCGGTCGGATGAAAATGGACAGCCTGTCTGTTTTCATCCGATTCGACGGAAGGGAAATTGGATCCCCATCTGTCCCTTTTTGGAGGAGCGGGTGTTGGTGGGTGTATACGGGCACATGTCTGTTTACACCCGCTGCTCCACAGAGGAGCATGGAGGTTCTGATCAGGTCACTTTGAAAAACGGGCAAAAAATGGATCAGTTCACATCAGTTTTTCATTTGTTTTTCATCAGTTTACATCAGTTCGCATCCATTCGCATTAGTTTTCATCTGTTTTTCATCCGTTTACATCAGTTTTTCATCAGTTTACATCCGTTTAGATCTGTTTTTCATCAGTTTACATCCGTTTTCCATCAGTTTACATCCGTTTTTCATCAGTTTACATCCATTTTTCATCAGTTTGCATCCGTTTGCATTAGTTCACATCAGTTCACATCAGTTTACATCCATTTTTCATCAGTTTGCATCCGTTTGCATTAGTTCACATCAGTTCACATCAGTTTGCATCCATTTGCATTTGTTTTCATCCATTTACATCAGTATTCATCAGTTTTTCATCAGTCTACATCCGTTTTTCATCAGTTTACATCAGTTTTTCATCAGTTTGCATCCGTTTGCATTAGTTCACATCAGTTCACATCAGTTCGCATCAGTTTGCATCAGTTTGCATCCGTTTGCATTCATTTTCATCATTTTTTCATCCGTTTTTCATAAGTCCACATCAGTTTACATCCGTTTAGACCTTTTTTTTATCAGTTTACATTTGTTTTCCATCAGTTCCCATCAGTTTCCATCCGTTTTTCATCAGTTTACATCAGTTTTTCATCCATTTTTCATCAGTTTACATCCATTTAGATCTGTTTTTCATCAGTTTACATCCGTTTTCCATCAGTTTTTCATCTGTTTCCATCAGTTTTTCATCAGTTTACATCAGTTTTACATCAGTTTACATCCGTTTTTCATCTGTACCTGTCCGTTTTTCATCCGTTTTCGTCTGTTTACATCCATTTTCTGTTTGTTCACATCCGTTTTTTGTCCATTTACATCCATTTTTTATCCGTTTCATCCGTTTTTTGTCTCTTTTTTTTTTAATGGAAGAAAAATAGGGTTTTCTTTTATTCAAAAAAAGATGTTAACGGATGTGGACATTAACAGATGTAAACAGATGATCATCCGCTTACATTGGCTAGTCCATAGAAATGCATGGGTGTCCCCTTTTCACCCGTAAACAGAAAGATGAAAAACTGACATACGGAACGCCCGGGTGAAAGAGGCCTTACACTTTAAATTAGTCTCAGAACCTGTATAATTATTATGTGTTCAGTTTTAAAGTGATGAGGTGGCAACTCTAGCTGTCGGGCATCTATACAGATTATCTCCCATATGTAGACAGAAATCCTTCATCAGGTTGGTGGTACAGTAATTCCAGCTATTGGCGAGGTCTGGTGATCTTTGTGTATTGGCAGAGGAGATCCCTGTAGCAGCTTTTATTATCCAAATATGTCATAACCATTGTCTCAGTCTATCACTTTGATCAGTGGTCTCCAAACTGCGGTCCGGGGGGCCGGATGCAGTCCTTTGCTTACTTTTATCTGGCCCTTCAGGCACTGTTACTTCCACTGATAAGGGGCACTATTCCTCCCACTGATACCAACAGCAAGGCAATATTCCTACACTGACACCAACGATGGCTTCCAATGACATCAACGATGGGGCACTATTCCTTCCACTGACACCAACAATGGGGCACTATTCCTTCCACTGACACCAATGATGGGGTGCTATTCCTCCCACTGACACCAACAGCAAGGCAATATTCCTACACTGACACCAAAGATGGCTTACAATGACATCAACGATGGGGCACTATTCCTTCCATTGACACCAACGATGGGCACTATTCCTCCCACTGACACCAACAGCAAGGCAATATTCCTACACTGACACCAACGATGGCTTCCAATGACATCAACGATAGGGTACTATTCCTTCCATTGACACCAACGATGGGCACTATTCCTCCCACTGACACCAACAGCAAGGCAATATTCCTACACTGACACCAACGATGGCTTCCAATGACATCAACGATAGGGTACTATTCCTTCCATTGATACCAACAATGGAGCACTATTCCTTCCATTGACATCAACGATGGGGCACTATTCCTCCCACTGACACCAACAGCAAGGCAATATTCCTACACTGACACCAACGATGGCTTCCAATGACATCAACGATGGGGTACTATTCCTTCCATTGACACCAACAATGGAGCACTATTCCTTCCATTGACACCAACCATGGAGCACTATTCCTTCCATTGACACCAACCATGGAGCACTATTCCTTCCATTGACACCAACGATGGAGCACCATTCCTTCCATTGACACCAACGATGGGGCACCATTCCTTCTATTGACACCAACGATGGGGTGCTATTCCTTCCTTTGACACCAATGATGGGGCACTAGTCTACATTTTCTACTCTCACTGGCTATAGTCCGGCCCTCCTTAAGTCTGAACGACAGTAAACCGGCCCTTCTTTTAGAAAGTTTGGAGACCCCTGACTTAGATGAATGCTGATATGAACACACAGATCTAATGCAGCCAAAGAGTTAATGCAACTCAAACTAATAGTTTCACTCAATTCGTCTTGAAAGGCCTGGAAAACAAGTGCATTGCCAGCAATATAGAGGAGAGACAGACAGCAATACAAGAAACAAGTCTTTCCAGAAAGATTTCCATTGTCCATACAGAGAGCAGTCATTACAGCCAGAACTCCCAGCACAGTACCATTCCGGGGGGTTAGGTAACACTGTCTGGGATGATAAATTGGCCAAATCAGTGAAGATTTATGCCCCGTACATACGATGAGAATATCGGACGAACGATCGGCCGTTTTTTTTTCGCCTGCTAGTCTCACATCGAAAGTGAAAAGGTTACTAAAGATACGAAAATTCTCCTATGAAAGAAAAGAATTCCGAAAGTGATGTCATGTATCGCGTTGTATTTGTATTGTATTTTCAGACAACTACTGTACTGATTAAACGAAAATCGTACAATCTGGTATCGTATGAGAACTTTTTTTTCGCTTGTCCCTTCGGATATTGTCATACGAATTGTCGTGATCGGCTCTCAAAAGCTGTGCACTAACAATCCGATTATCGGACGATCGGTCCTCGTACGAAAATTTTCATACGATTTTCTTATAGTGTGTACGGGGCATTAAAGTGATATTACATTTTCAGTTTTTTAGCCCTTTCAGCAGCAGATTTAGTCCCCGGTCACACTGGCTGCAACTTGGCATACGACTGGTAAATCGCATGCCAAGTCGCACCCTATTGTCCGCAATTACAGAGGTCATATTGGTGCGGTTCTGACTTGGTCGAAGCCGCGCCGATTTCTATAGTAGCGCATGCACTACTTTTGGAGCGATTTGCATAGACATCTGTGTCAGATGTCTTGCAAATCGCACCTCAAATCGGCATGTCACACTTTGAAATCATGCGACTTCACTGTAAGCCGCATGATTTCAAAGTCAGGATCGGTATGACCGGGGGGGAAATCACTTACTGAGTATGCAGCGTCTTTATCTTTAACCCTGATTCACACTGGCCTGCATGCTGCGGGCTGGTTACGGGCTCAGGAATCGCATCGATTCCCGCACCTGCAACCACCTGCAAGCGCGTTATGTTTCTCTTGCGAGACACGCAGGGGTGCCATTCATTCTGAATGCTACCCCCACGCATCTCATCTCGCGGGTGCAGGAACCACTCAGAAAGACCATACAGTTTCCGTGTGGATGAGTTTTGGAAACGATGCATGCACCTTTTCCTTGCGTGAAACGGGGGCACAGCAGCTCGATCAAAAGGAATGGGCTGTCATGCCCACGCAAGCACGGGCCGCACTAGTGTGAACCGGGCCCTAATCGTTGCCTATGTACCAGTTTAAGCTGGTGTCATGACCACTCCCCCTGGTTTCCTGTTTCAGGGTGGCTCCTTTCTCTTCCAGCATCCTATGAAGCCTCCCTTGTATGCAGGGACTAGAGTTGTGTCTCCCTACACTGTGTGCATCAATAGAAACACGCAGCCCCATAGCCTAGGACGGTAAGACACTCCCCAACTCCTCTCCCCTCCTTCCTTCCCTCTCTCTTCTCCAAGCTAACAGACTGGTTCCAGACTGCGCTGTCTATTGGTAAAGAATACGTAAACCCAAAATGTCATATTCTTGATACAGTGCCTTGAAAAAGTATTCCTACCCCTTGGAATTTTCCACATTTTGTCATGTTACAACCAAAAACGTCAATGTATTTTATTGGGATTTGATGTGATAGATCAACACAAAGTGGCACATCATTTTGAAGTGGAAGGAAAATGATAAATGGTTTTCAACATTTTCTACAAATAAATATCTGAAAATTGTGGCGTTCATTTGTATTCAGCCCCCTTTGCTCTGACACCCCCAACTAAAATCTAGTGGAACCAATTGTCTTCAGAAGTCACCATATTAGTAAATAGAGTCCCCCTGTGTGTCATGTGATCTCGGTATAAATACAGCTGTTCTGTGAAGCCCTCAGAGGTTTGTTAGAGAACATTAGAGAACAAACAGCATCATGAAGGCCAAGGAACACACCAGACAGGTCAGGGATAAAGTTGTGGAGAGGTTCACAGCAGGGTTAGGTTATAAAATAATATCCCAAGCTTTGAACATCTCTCTGTTCAATCCATCATCCGAAAATGGAACGAGTATGGCACAACTGCAAACCTACCAAGACATGGCCGTCCACCTAAATTGACAGGCCGGGCAAGGAGAGCATTTATCAGAGAAGCAGCCAAGAGGCCCATGGGAACTCCGGAGGAGCTGCATGGATCCACAGCTCAGGGGGGAGAATCTGTCCACAGGACAACTTGTAGTCGTGCACTCCACAAATCTGGCCTTTATGGAAGAGTGACAAGAAAAAAGCCATTGTTGAAAGAAAGCCATAAGAAGTCCCGTTTTGCAGTTTGGGAGAAGCCATGTGGGGGACACAGCAAACATGTGGAAGAAGGGGCTCTGGTCAGATGAGACCAAAATTTAAAATTTTGGCCTAAAAGCAAAAGCTATGTGTGGCGGAAAACTAACACTGTACATCACCCTGAACACGCAATCCCCACTGTGAAACATGGTGGTGGCAGCGTCATGTTGTGGGGATGATTTTTTTCAGCAGGAACAGGGAAGCTGGTCAGAGTTGATGGGAAGATGGATGGAGCCAAATACAGGGCAATCTTAGAGGAAAACCTGATAGAGTCTGCAAAAGACTTGATACCGGGGCGGAGGTTCCCTTTCCAGCAGGACAACGACCCTAAATATACATGTATGTGAAACCCTTGTAAGCTGCTATACAATTATTTCTAATTTGAAAGCTGCCAGCACCAATCACAATCCCATATATTTAAGTGTTACTAAACCCCCCACAGTACAATCAGTCTGTAGATGCAGTAAATCATGCTTGTTATACTCACTGTGGAACCTAAGGGGTTAAACCTCAGCATTGTGCTTCTGTCTTCTCTGCCCCTCCTCTTGTTCAAATGTCCACCTGATAAGACAGACTGAACCCATAGCCACATGCACAAGCTCAGTTTGGTGTGTTCTGCTAGAGAGGTTTTGTTTTCTCAGGAGAGTGCATGTGATCAGCACAGGGCCAATCAGCACTGTCCAGACAGAGGGTCATCCTCCAAGAGCAGAAAGAAAACTCCTCCTACAAGCTTTAACCAGTGCTCAGCTGGATACTGATAGAGGTCACAAGACTGCTATATACTGCTGATGACAAAAGGTATTTAGCATTTTATATATACTAAAATAATTACATTTCCATCTATGTACTGTGGGAGACCAGATGTAATGAATGCATGGTCCGGGGAGACCAGATATAGTGAATGCAGGGTCTGGGGAGAGCGGATATAGTGAATGCAGGGTCCGGGGAGACCAGATATAGTAAATGCGGGGTCCGGGGAGACCAGATATAGTGAATGCAGGGTCCGGGGAAACCAGATATGGTGAATGCAGGGTCTGGGGAGAGCGGATATAGTGAATTTAGGGCCAGGGGAGACCAAATATAGTGAATGCAGGGTCCAGGGAGACCAAATATAGTGAATGCAGGGTCCAGGGAGACCAGATATAGAGAATGCAGGGTACAGGGAGACCGGATATAGTGAATGCAGGGTCCTGGGAGACCGGATATAGTGAATGTGGGGTCCGGGGAGAGCGGATATAGTGACTGCAGGTCCCGGGGAAACAGGATATAGTGAAAGCAGGGTCCAGGGAGACCAGATATAGAGAATGCAGGGTCCAAGGAGACCGGATATAGTGAATGCAGGGTCCGAGGAGACCAGATATAGTGAATGCAGGGTCCGGGGAGAGCGGATATAGAGAATGCAGGGTCCAGGGAGACCGGATATAGTGAATGCAGGGTCTGGGGAGAGCGGATATAGTGGATGCGGGGTCCGGGGAGAGCAGATATAGAGAATGCAGGGTCCAGGGAGACCAGATATAGAGAATGCAGGGTCCAGGGAGACCGGATATAGTCAATGCAGGGTCTGGGGAGAGCGGATATAGTGAATGCAGGGTCCGGGGAGACCGGATATAGTGAATGCAGGGTCCGGGGAGAGCGGATATAGTGAATGCAGGGTCCGGGGAGAGCGGATATAGTGAATGTGGGGTCCGGGGAGAGCCGATATAGTGAATGCAGGGTCCGGGGAGAGCGGATATAGTGAATGCAGGGTCCGGGGAGACCGGATATAGTGAATGCAGGGTCCGGGAAGAGCGGATATAGTGAATGCAGGGTCCAGGGAGAGCGCATATAGTGAATGCAGGGTCCGGGGGGAGCGGATATAGTGAATGCAGGGTCCGGGGAGAGCGGATATAGTGAATGCAGGGTCCGGGGAGACCAGATATAGTGAATGCAGGGTACAGGGAGACCAGATATAGAGAATGCAGGTCCCGGGGAGACCAGATATAGAGAATGCAGGTCCCGGGGAGACCAGATATAGTGAATGCAGGGTACAGGGAGACCAGATATAGAGAATGCAGGTCCCGGGGAGACCAGATATAGTGAATGCAGGATCCAGGGTTTACTAACACTTTAATGTGCATAAAATGAATTCCAATAATGTGCTGCGCTCCTACTATTCAACAATGTGTTCGTAATAATAAAAATATATAAAAATAAAATAAAAATCTAGGAATCAATCAAAATACATCTCTTAAAATATATGAATGCACATATACAAAATTTACTCAAAAAAAGTCCCTGTAATAAAGGCCTCAGATGAATTTCCAGCGCTTCAGATCCTAAGGTTTCTTCTTAATCTCATCAGTGAAAATCACCAATCAATGCTCTCCTACTGTGTTAATACTGCGATTTCCCCCACCGGGTGTGCTCTCCCCTGAATGCATCTGATCTCACTAGAAGAGCATGATCAGTAAGCGCTTTGTGCCCCGCCGGGACCAGATATGATACTTCCAGAATTATCTCCAGTTTCTCCTCTCCTCTATTCCATATGTTGCAAAATTCCGTCACTCTTCCCTTTGCTCGACTGAGCCAGATCATATACGGGGGAGAATAAAGAGTGCTCACATAATGCTGATATCATTTTAAAAACACCCTTTATTTGCCTCAAAACCATAGGAAAATAACTCACATTAAGAAGGTGCTTGCAGCACGCCACACATATCAAACAGAAAAATCAATAGAGCCATCAATCGTACATATCGGGACTCAGATCGGTATAGTTACCACTCGCGTCTAGTCCTGGTGCGCCATGACGTCATATGCCTCAAGGGAAGAGTGACGGAATTTTGCAACATATGGAATAGAGGAGAGGAGAGGAGAGATTGCACTCTAAAAAATAATGTTTTGGCTCAACAAAAAAAATTAATGCAACAGTTTGCATGAAGCTTTTTAAGTTATGACAATGTCTGGTGAAATTAAGTTGAAGCAACAAACTACATTGCATTGAGGTAATTAGCTTTTCTGATAGAAATGAATGCATTTTTATTTACCGCCAACTTAATTACTGGCATTATAAACACATGTTTTTAAGTTGAGTACTTAAACATATTAAGTTAATTCAAATAGTTTTTCCAGTTTTTATAAGAAACCTTCAAGTCACGTGGACTTAAATGCTACAATTATGAGCAAGTTTTTTAAAGTTAAAAATCAGTTAAAAATCAAGTTGATCCAAATTGATTTTCTGTATTAGTTTTTAGCTTTGTTTTTTTTATACTAGCTTTCAAAAATGAATTAATCAGTTTAGGCTTACAGTAGAATGTGTTGCAGAAACCCCGCAGTCTGTGTGCATTTCGCGCACCGCATTCAAATCGCACTACCCTTGCAGTCTGCAGTGGATGTCAGTGTTGCAAACACAGTGCATTTACCGGCACCAGATTGCATGGTACAAAACAAAACATGCAATCTGGTTGCACTGTGGTTCAAAAATTGGTGCATGCATGTCTTTGGTGCGATGTGGTGTGATTTGAGCTCATTCAAAATGAATGGGCTCAAATTGCATTACACTGAACCACATGTGAATTGCACAGGAATGTGTTGCAGTTCCTTTGTGATTCACATGCACTTCATTGTGTAAACCAAGGCCCAACAATCCAATTGTTAAACAATTGACATTTTTGCACACCAAAATCAAATCCTTAAAGTTGTACTGATGAATGAGTAAGCACTTTGCATTAAGATTTTTTTTATATTGTCTGTCTGGTGCAGAAACTGTTTCTCTACAAGACCTTTGCTATATTGTGCAACAAATTGTGGCAATATAGTGAAGCTATTGGAGGATATTGAAAGTTGATATTTTGTGAGCTTTCTTACAATTTGCTATATTCTTTCCGCATTACCCTGCGACAACCATTTTGTGAACTGAAATAAAAGTGAAAAATGTCATCTGAGTATGACTGTGCTATGGAACACATACGTTCTTCAGAGAATACTGTACTTGAGACCCATTGCTTTAGCACTGGCATTCAGTCCATCAAGTTCAAGGAACAGTTTTTGAAACAACTGAGACTTGATTTGTGTTAAGTGAATGGGGGTGGAGACTTGCAATGCAGCTCTCAATGTAGAGCAAAATTAAGTTACCAAGTCAAATTTATTAAGGTACCTTAACTTACATTTCATTGTACAACAATGAATGCAGAAATGTAACTGTACATGACACACAATATTACGTTGATGTAATTTCCAACATTATCATTTCAACACAACTCATGAAAGTAGGTTTTTAAATGAAAAAGTTTATTTAAACCAATAAATTAGGATTTTTATCTTGGAAATACACATTTAATTAAGTGGTGGTAACAGGTCGCTTGAGTTATTTTTTAGAGTGTGGAGATAATTCTGGAAGTATTTTATCTGGTCTTTGTGGGACAAATATAGCTTACTGATCGTGCTCTTGTAGTGAGATCAGATGCTTTCAGGGGAGAGCACACCCGGTGGGGGAAATCGCAGTATTAACACAGTAGGAGAGCATTGATTGGTGATTTTCTCTTATATGATTAAGAAGAAACCTTAGGATCTGAAGCGCTGGAAATTCATTTGGGACTATATTACACGGACGTTTTTTTGAGTAAATTTTGTACATGTGCATGCATATACACTGGGGAAAATAAGTATTTAATATTTTGTAAGTTTGCCCACTTACAAAGAAATGAAGGGTCTATAATTTTGATCATAGATGTATTTTAAATAGAGACAGAATATCAACCAAAAATCCAGAAAAAACACGATACAAATGTTATAAATTGCAATGCAGTAAAATAAGTATTTGATCCCCAAGCAAAACATAACTTGGTACTTGGTGGAGAAACTCTTGTTGGCCAGCACAGAGGTCAGATGTTTCTTGCAGTTGGTTACCAGGTTTGCACACATCTCAGGAGGGATTTTGGTCCACTCTTCTTTACAGATCTTCTCTAAATCCTTAAGGTTTCTTGGCTGTCGCTTGACAACTTAAAGTTTCAGCTCCCTCCATACATTTTCTATAGGATTAACCCTTTGAGGACCAAGGGACGTATTTGTCCCATGTTTTTAATTGCCTGTATCATCTGATTAAGAACTTAAAATACTTTTTTTTTTTGGTTTGAGTCAAAATATTTGTTCTTATCAACAAATGGATCTAGCTTTTTGCCAATTATTTCAAGAAATGGCTTAGTTACAGCAACTTATGTGTACGAACTTTAAAAACAAAAAATTGATTCTTTTGGCGTTCCGTAATCTTATGGTCCTCAAAGGGTTAAGGTATGGAGACTGGCTAGGTCACTCCATTACCTTAATGTGTTGCTTCTTCTTGAGCCACTCCTTTATTGTCTTGGCGGTATGTTTTGGGTCATTGTCATGCTGGAAGACCCATCCACAACCCATATTCAGTGTTCTGGCTGAGGGAAGAAGGTTCTCATCCAAGATTTTACAATACATGGCCTCGTTCATTGGCCCCTGAAAGTGGCAAAGTCGGCCTGTACCTTTAGCAGAGAAACAGCCCCAAAGCATAATGTTTCCACCTCCGGGCTTGACTGTAGGGATGGGGTTCTTAGGGTCATAGTTAGCATTTTTCTTCCTCAAACACGGCAAGTCGAGTTAATGCCAAAGAGCTCAATTTTGGTCTCAACTGACCACAGTACTTTTCCGCCAATCCTTCACTGAATAATTTAGATGTTCATTGGCAAACTTCACACAGGCCTGTAAATGTGCCTTCTTGAGGAGGGGGACCTTGCAGGCGCTGCAGGATTTCCATCCATGGCGGCGTATTGTGTTACCAATAGTTTGTTTGGTAACTGTGGTCCCTCGTGTTTTGAGATCATTCACAAGCTCCTCTCGTGTAGTTCTGGGCTGATCCCTCACTTTTCTCATGGTCATCCTTACCCTATGAGGCAAAATCTTGCAGGAGCTCCAGAACGAGGGCGCTTTATAATTATTTTGTTTTTCTTCCATTTGCGAATAATTGCTTCAACAGTTGTCTCCTTCTCACCAAGCTTCTTGCTGATGGTCTTGTAGCCCATTCCAGCCTTGTGCAGGTCTACTATATTGTCCCTGACATCCTTTGACAGCTCTTTGGTCTTGCCTATGATGGTGAGGAAGAATGACGTTCTGCGGACAGATGTCTTTAATACACATAACACGTTGTCTTTAGGAGCACCTTCTTAAATTGACAGGACTAATCTGTGTACCATATGAGCACATAGCCAGTCTGTGGGAGCCAGAATTATTTTTGGTTGGTAGGGGATCAAATACTTATTTTACTCACTGAACTAAAATTCAATTTATAACATTTGTATCGTGAGTTTTTTCTGGATTTTTGGTTGATATTCTGGCTCATTTAAAATACATCTGTGATAAAAATGATAGGCCTTCATTTCTTTTTCAGTGGGCAAACTTACAAAATCTGCAGGGGATCAAATAATTTTCTCCACTGTATTTTGAGGGATGTATTTTGATTGGTTCCTAGATTTTTATTTTATTTTACTTTATTTTTATTACTATGAACACATTGTAAAATAGTAGGAGCTCAGCACATTATTTACCCTAAATATGCAGCCAGAGCTACAATGGAATGGTTTAGATCAAAGCATATTCCTGTGTTAGAATGGCTCAGTCACAGTCCAGACCTAAATCCAATTGAGAATCTGTGGCAAGACTAGAAAATTACTGTTTACAGACGCTCTCCATCCAATCTGACAGCTTGAGCGATTCTGCAAAGAAGAACGGGCAGAAATGTCACTCTCTAGATGTGCAAAGCTGTGAACAGCAATTTTCAAGTCTTGCCACAGATTCTCCATTGGAATTGCAGTGAAAGGGGGTCCTACAATGTATTGACTCTGGGGGGCTGAATACAAATGCTGCAACACTTTTCACAAATTTATTTGTAAAAAATTTTGAAAACCATTTATCATTTTCCTTCCACTTCACAATTATGTGCCACTTTGTGTTGGTCTATCACATCAAATCCCAATAAATACATTGATGTTTTTGGTCTTAGAACGACAAAATGTGGAGAATTTCAAGGAGTATGAATTATTTTTCAAGGCACTGTATGCCTGCTGTACCATGTACTTGTATGAAAATATATCCTGTTCTTTTTGTATTGCTTCCTTTGTGTGAAATCCCTGCTATTCCCTCTGCTTTCCTATTAAAAACTGACCACATTAGACATAAGAGCACAGCCTGGTCAGTTTTCTAGCTGTGCTGGGAACTCAGCCTGCTCTCCTCCAATGATCAGACATGTCCTGACATAAACCTCCACCCCCTACACAGCCATTCACAGTGTATTTGTGTTTCTCCTCCCCCAGCTCTCTAAGATCCTTAAGCAGCTGAGAACAGAGGGAATGTGATCACTGTATTTCTTCTAAGGTTACCTGTGGGGGTTTTTCTTTGTATTCCGAACAATTCTTCTGGCAGTTGTGGCTGCAATCTCTCTTGGTCTACCTGACCTTGGCTTGGTATCAAGAGATCCTAAAACTTTCCACTTCTTAATAAGTGATTGAACAGTACTGACTGGCATATTTAAGGCTTTGGATATCTTTTTATTTCCTTTTCCATCTTTATAAAGTTCCATTACCTTGTTACGCAGGTCTTTTGACAGTTCTTTTCTGCTCCCCGTGGCTCAGTATCTACCCTGCTCAGTGCATCCATGTGAGAGCTAACACATTCACTGATTATTTATACACTGACACTAATTGCAATTTAAAAAGTCACAAATGTGGGACATTAACCTTTAATCGCCATTTTAACCCGTGTGTGTCACCTTGTGTGTCTGTACCAAGGCCAAACATTCCAGGGGAGGGAAATGTTTGATCCGGGTCATTTTGGTGATTTCTGTTATCATTGTGATTTAAAAAGGAGCCAAACAACTATTTGATAATAAATGGCTTCATATGATCACTATCCTTATTTATAAGACTTTTTTTGGCACAATCAGTCACATTTTCGTTATCAATGCCAAAATTTCCCAATTTCTACCTGGGGATGCAAACTTGTAAGCACAATGGTGTATCGAGAGCTGTAGAAACAATAAGTTTAACTCTATATAAAGAAGAGCTTTTCATTTCTCATTTGCAGTCCTCTGTTTTTTAACTTCCTCGCAAAGCTGAGTACATCTAGGTTGCCTTGCCAATTCCCATACTTCTCACCTAGAGTAAAAAAAATAACGTTCCATGACCTGGATGATAATCACACTGTTCTTCCTACATGACTGTATTTTCTGTAATGATGCTTTTGGCATGGGTAACAGTTTTTCCACCTCCCTTCCCTTGGCTGCTGAACACGTGCTGAAATCTGATTGTGGAAAGGCAGTGTGAGGTGCCTGATGCGGAACCTAATGACAGTAGGAATCATGCAAGAGGTCGGGAACCTAGGCAGAGCCAAGACTCATCCACTCCAACACAACCACCATAAAGACATCCAAACACCGTAGTAAATTAGGAGTTTGAGTTCCTCAGAGTTCTCCTCTTACCACATGATTTCTTCAGTAGTGATCAGTATATCACTATACAAGGTGCTACTGCCTCCTCCAAATTTGCTACACGGTTTGCCAGAACTTCCTTGCAGCTTCCTCATTCCCTATAGCAGGGTTGTCCATGTGACCCAACACAAAATCATAAACGAACTTAAAAATGTTGATTTTCTTTAGAACTTTTTGTGTTTACACTTGGCAAACACATGCAGCCAAAGAAAAATCTGACAGTGTCTCCTTACTGGACTTTTATAAAGTTTTATCTTCCCAAAGAAATATTTCCCACTCTTCACAATCACGTCCTATTTATGTCATCAGTTTTCGGCAGCACCTATATTTGTGAGCAACTATTTTCAAGATGAAGGGCAAAATTAGAACCAAAATATTTGATGAGCTCCTTAAGAATTCATTGAGAATTGCTACTCCATCCATCCAACCAGATATTGTTGCATTAGTTTATCAAAAACAGTGTCAAATATAGTTGTATGTTGCCTTCTTTTACTTTTATCATAAAAAAATTAAGTTTTATTACTCAGATATCTATATCAGTGATTGTTAACTTGTGATCTGTCTGACTTTTTTTTCTCATCAGCTATCCTTATTGTTAGTGTATTTTATGTGTGGCCCAAGACAATTCCTCTTCTTCTTCTAGTGTTGCTCAGGAAGGTCAAAAGTTTGGACACCTATGCCCTATAGCATCTTCAAACCCCCATTCTGGAACTTTCCACAACTGCTATTGCTTCTGCCTTCTCTACTTGTCAATACCTGGTGGGTATCTTGTGGAAATAAAGGCTTCTTGGCCAGAATTTTCTTGAAGGTCCTTTTCTTCAGCCTTATGGTTTACTTCACTTGTGGTGTTTGCTGATGAGTCATGGGGTACCATAATGACAGGCTTTAATAGTCCTAATAGGGCCCAAAACAGAGGTCTTCAAAGTCCGTGACCTCACTTTTTTAAATTCTTTATTCAACATTTTGCATATAAGCAAGAAGTACAGAAAAGAAAAATGGGATGAGATTACAGCCCTGGCCAAAAGTTTTGAGAATGACAAAAATATTAATTTACCTGCAAGGAAACACGTGCAGTCATTGCTTTGCACAAAAAGGGATTCACAGGCAAGGAACTAAGATTGACCTAAATCAACCATTTATCGGATCATCAAGATCTTCAAGGAGAGAGGTTAAATTGTTGTGAAGAAGGCTTCAGGGCTCCCAAGAAGTCCAGCAAGCACCAGAACCAACTCCTAAAGTTGGTTCAGCTGCAGGATCGAGGCTCCACCAGTCCAGAGCTTGCTCAGGAATGGCAACAGGCAGGTGTGAATGCATCTGCACACACAATGAGGCGAAGACTTTTGGATGATGGCAGCAAAGAAGTCACTTCTCTCCATGAAAAACATCAGGGACAGACTGATATTCTACAAAAGGTACATAGATTGGACTGCTGAGGACTTGGGTAAATTCATCTCCTCTGACAAATTGTTTGGGGCATCCAGGAAAAAACCTTGTCCGGAAAAGAAAAGATGAGTGCTATTATCAGTCCTGTGTCATACCAACAGTAAAGCATCCTGAGACCATTCATGTGTGGGGTTGATTCTCAGCCAAGGGAGTGGGCTCACTCAACATTTTGAAAACACTGCCATGAAAAAAGAATGGTAAATAAAAAACATCCTCCGAGAGCAACTTCTCCCAACCATCCAAGAACAGTTTGATGATGAAAAATGAATTTTCCAGCACGATGGAGCACCTTGCCATAAGGCAAAAGTGATAACAAAGTGGATTGGGGAACAAAACATTGCAATTTTGGGTTCATGGCCAGGAAACTCCCCAAACCTTAACCCCAATGAGAACTTGTGGTCAATCCTCAAGAGGCTGGTGAACAAAAAAACCCCACAAATTCTGACAAACTCCAAGCATTGATTATGCAAGAATGGACTGCCATCAGACAGGATGTGGCCCAGAAGTTGATTGACAGCAAACCAGGGTGAATTGCAGAGGTCTTGAAAAAGAAGGGTCATCACTGCAAATATTGACTCTTTGTATAAACTTCATGTAATTGTCAATAAAAGCCTTTGACACTTATGAAATGCTTGTAATTATACTTCAGTATACCATAGTAACATCTGACAAAAAGATCTAAAATCAGTGAAGCAGCAGACTTTGTGAAAATTGATATTTGTGCTATTCTCAAAGCTTTTGGCCAAGGCACACATGTAGAAGTTCCATGACTTCACTTGACACATAGAAAACTCTTCCGAGGTGAAGACCACCAGGGTTAACAATGGCACTCTTGTGCCTGCATGGTATATCCTTTCTCTGCCTTGGTTTTAAGCTTTGTCATTTCTGGAATAAATTCTTTGACTTAGTACTTTTCTCTAATTTAGGTTATGTTAAGTCAAAAGGTGGACAAATCATGGGATCAGCTTACCTGTTCTAGGCTTTGTCCTCCCATTTTTTGGAGTGCAATCAGAGCTCTGCGCACAGGGTATCCCATGGATGTCACAGCCGCAATGACATCACGCTCCTCTTGACTAAGAGCTTGAAGAACATCCCCTGAGGAGTCTGAGTGACTTCGTCTTGTAGGTGGAAGGCAGGAGTATGGGTTCAAAGACTGAAGGGAAAAAAACAACAGTTCCTGTGAGACAGTTATTTTTTAGCAGCAAGGCAGAAAACTAACCCAGGATAAACCTAGTGATGGGAATTTATGCAACAATAACCCCAAAAAAAACCCACGCTGGTTCATCCCAGGGTCTCTTCCTAATTTGGAGTAGTAGCAGTCAGGCACCTAGCAGCACAGTCAATCATGTGGCTCAATGATAAGTCTAGGGGGTATCCTTTGATGCTTTTTTAAGAACTTGGTCGGGGGGGCAGGGGGCGGTGGGATACTCTAGAACAGTAATCAGAAGACACTGTGCTATGTCTAAACTTCTTAGAATAGTCTCCTTTAGCAGACACTAGGGGCGTAAGTGACCCTGAGACCCTGGAAAGGGGAAATGTCCCAATCAAAGCAAGCACTGGAACTAATGTACAAAGGGATATTAGCAGCAGAAGGTCACCAGGATCCTACAAGCAGGTCTATCCTCACAGTGCCCCTGGATACTTGGAAGCCTCCTCCCATATCAGCCAGACACTTCTCCCGTGAATTCCCAGACCAGATCCTCAGTGAAATCCCTTGGTATGGCTCCAGCTACTCTCAGAAAATAGGTCCCCCAGTTCCAGCTGAGCTAGGACCTCGGTGAACTCCTGCAAACTTCAGCTGTACTGCCCAGAAGGACAGAAGCCCTTCCGACTGGAGACTTATCTCTTGGGCAAGAACCCTGCAGCACAAGGCCCCAGACCATTTATGCACTCCTCAGACATCTACTAGGCATCCTCCCTCCAGGGATTGGCTGAGGCCACATAAATATTCTGGCTGAGGGTCTGCCTCTTCCAGCCCACTACATTATAGAAGTTACCATTAGTCACAGGGGATGGAAACTTTTGGTCAAGGCCAATTTGGTGATTTCTGTTATTATTATGATTTAAAAAGGAGCCAGACAACTGTGTGATAATAAATGGCTTCATATGATCACTATCCTCAAATAAAGGACATATTTTGGCATGATACAGTTGCAAGAAAAAGTATGTGAACCCCTTGGGATTACGTGGAGTTTTGCATGAATTGGGCATAAAATGTGCTCTGACCGTCATCTAAGTCACAACAATAGAAGAACACAGTCTGCTGAACATAATACTACGCAAACATTAGATGTTGCCATGGTTTAATTGCACATAACATGTAAACATTCACAGTGCAGGGAGGAAAAGGTATGTGAGGCCCTAGCTTAATGACTTCTCCCAGAACTAATTGGAGCCAGGAGTGAGCCAACCTTGACTCCAATCAGTGTGATGATATTGGATGTGTTGCTGACAGCTGTCCTGCCCTTAAAAAACACACACCTGTTTTGGGTTTACTGGTTTCAAGAAGCACTGTCTGATGTGAACCATGCCTCGCAGAAAAGAGCTCTCAGAAGACCTACGATCAAGAATTGTTGACTTGCATGAAGCTGGAAAGGGTTACAAAAGTATCCCCAAAAGCCTTAATGTTCATGTGTCCACGGTAAGACAGACTGTCTACAAATGGAGAAAGTTTAGCACTGTTGCTACTCTCCCTAGGCGTGGTCGTCCTGTAAAAATGACTGCAAGAGCACAGCGCAGAATGCTGCATGAGGTAAAGAAGAATCCCAGAGTGTCAGCTAAAGACCTACAGAAATCTCTGGCACATGCTAACATTTTTGTTGACACATCTACAATAAGGAAAACATTAAACAAGAATGGAGTACATGGGAGGACACCACGGAGGAAGCCATTGCTGTCCAAAAAGAATATTGCAGCACGTTTGAAGTTTGCAAAAGAGCACCTGCATGTTCCACAGCACTACTGGCAAAATATACTGTGGACAGATGAAACCAAGATTGAGTTGTTTGGGAAGAACACACAACACTATGTGTGGAGAAAAAAAGGCACAGCACACCAACATCAAAACCTCATCCCCACTGTGAAACATGGCGGAGGGAGCATCATGGTTTGGGGCTGCTTTGCTGCCTCAGGGCCTGGACGGATTGTTGTCATTGATGGGAAAATGAATTCCAGAGTTTATCAAGACATTTTGCAGGAAAACGTACGACCATCTGTCCGCCAACTGAAGCTCCGCAGAGGATGGGTGATGCAACAGGACAATGACCCAAAGCATACAAGAAATTCAACAAAACAATGGCTGCAACAGCACAGAATACGCCTTCTGGAGTGGCCCAGTCAGAGTCCTGACCTCAACCCGATTGAAATGCTGTGGCATGACCTTAAGAGAGCGATTCACACCAGACATCCCAAGAATATTGCTACACTGAAACAGTTTTGTGAAGAGGAGTGGTCCAAAATGACTCCAGAGCGTTGTGCAGGTCTGATCTGCAACTACGGGAAACGTTTGGTTGAGGTTATTGCTGCCAAAGGAGGGTCAACCAGTTATTAAGTCCAAAGGTTCATATACTTTTTCCTTCCTGCACTGTGAATGTTTACATGTTATGTGCAATTAAACCATGGCAACATCTAATGTTTGTGTAGTATTATGTTCAGCAGACTGTGTTCTTCTATTGTTGTGACTTAGATGACGTTCAGAGCACATTTTATGCCCAATTCATGCAAAACTCCACGTAATCCCAAGGGGTTCACATACTTTTTCTTGCAACTGTATGTCATATTTTCAATATCGATGCCACAATGTCATTATTTCTGCCAGGGGATACAAACTTTTGAGCACAACTGTATCCCCAATTGGAATGTGACTTTGAGATCTGCTACATGGGGATATTTTCCCTAAATTGTCTATTATGGCACCAAAATCTTTTGTAACCTCTGTGCAGCTGATATGGTGGTATATATTTAATTTTTTTTCTTATGGTTTTGGCAAGTGTTAATCTGGTTCCCATGACATCACCTGGTAAATAATCAAACCTTACCGTGTTGGTGGGCTTGTGGCAACGTATTGGTGGGATGGAGCCAGCACTGTGTGGTCTCTTCGGACAGCAACATGTTGAAGTTGGAGGTGGTGTAGGGCTCAAAGTGTGTCCACAGCGGTTGCTTCTCTGGTGCTGGCCTCTACCTTCAGAACTTCCCTTATGGGGATGAACCAGGGCTGCAATTCTCTTGTTTGCTGCTTCCACCTCACTCCTAAAACTACTTGGAGGGGTTAAGGACTTTCTCTTTTTCATGTGGGATGGTGGAGATTCAGCACGAGAACAGCGGCATTTGGGTGGAGGGCTTGGCACGAAAGGAGAAGTACGGGGTCTAGGAGTCCACTGTGGCTGAGGGCTTCTACACAAACGTGCCCTGACTTCTCTCTGCCTGGCCTCTATCTCACTTTCCTCTGATGAAGAGTATTCATCATCCTCAGAGTACCCATCTTCCTCAAAGATTCCTTCATTTTTTTCCATGCTCTCTGTTGCTCCACGGCTGCTTCGTGGGCGACTAATGTGGACATCAGGTATGCTTAGGCTTCTACACCTCCGGAAAGGCACAGAAGGTCTTTGGGGACTGTTACGTCTGGTCTTAGGAACCCCTTTTTCATCATGCACCATCCAGTGTGGAGGAGCTGTAGGCCGGGAATCAGATGTGGAGGTTTTTCGACCGTACATTCCTTCTACCCAATCCAGGACCTTCCTCTCTGTAGAGAAATCATGCTGCAGAAAAATATAGAATGAAATATAGAATGAAAGGATTGCATTACTTACCTTAAAATAATAAATAAATAAGACTCCTTTCATTGGAAAGCCTGGACTAAAAATAATGAATGATGGAATCTGATTGATGTGATGGGGTAACAGAGCGATTTTTTTATTCACTAAACCAGGCATGGGCAATTAATTTTCCAGAGGGGATACATGAGAAATGGGGACTGTTGTGGAGGGCCAAACTTAAAGTGGTTGTTAACCTCAGACATGAAGTATGAGAAAAGAATATCCCTCTATAGTGTGTACTTGTCTTAATTAAGAGCACTAAGTGTCATTTCTGTCTGTTGCCTTGTTCCTCTGCTATCAGCATGAGTTTGCTTCTGACAAGTTTTCCTGACACCAAGAGTTAAAAGGTGACGAAGGGGGGGACCTCCAGCAGATTGACAGCCTCAGCTCTGTTCTTGTGTGCTGTGTGGAAGGGGGTGTGTCCCTTCCGTCCAATCAGCTCTCAGAGCTCTCCTCAATGAGCTATGCAGAGTGTAATTTCAGCTCTTGTTTTCTGAATTCTCAGACAAGCTTTATAAATGCAGCACTTTGAAAAGATATAGAGAAGAGAAGACAGCAGATAAACAGGTACAACTTATGAAGGAGCATTTGTTTAATCTCTGTGTATCACCTGAGGCCAGTCACTTCACTGGGTATGTGTAAGAGTTTACAACCATTAATTCTGCTCAATATTAAGTTTTGGCCTGGGAAGGTCCGTAAGTACGTAAACATATAGAAAACAAACAGCAAGGAACAATACAGGTGAAACTCGAAAAATTAGAATATTGTGCAAAAGTTAATTTATTTCAGTGCAGCAACTTAAAAGGTGACACTAATATATGAGACTCATTACATGCAAAGCAAGATAGTTCAAGCCGTGATTTGTCATCATTGTGATGATTATGGCTTACAGCTCATGAAAACCCCAAATCCACAATCTCAGAAAATGAGAATATTACATGCAATCAATAAAACAAGGATTGTACATAGAACAATATCGGACCTCTGAAAAGTAGAAGCATGCATATGTACTCAGTACTTGGTTTGGGCCCCTTTTGCAGCAATTACTGCCTCAATGCGGCGTGGCATGGAAGCTATCAGCCTGTGGCACTGCTGAGGTGTCATGGAAGCCCAGGATGCTTCAATAGCGGCCTTCAGCTCTTCTGCATTGTTCGGTCTCATGTCTCTCATCATTCTCTTGGCAATGCCTCATAGATTCTCTATGGGATTCAGGTCAGGTGAGTTTGCTGGCCAATCAAGCACAGTAATCCCACGGTCATTGAACCAGGTTTTGGTGATTTTGGCAGTGTGGGCAGGTGCCAAGTCCTGCTGGAAAATGAAGTCAACATCCCCATGAAGCTTGTCTGCGGAAGGAAGCATGAAGTGCTCCAAAATCTCCTGGTAGACGGCTGTGTTGACCCTGGACTTAATGAAGCACAGTGGACCAACACCAGCAGATGACATGGCTCCCCAAATCAACACAGACTGTGGAAACTTCACACTGGACTTCAAGCATCTTCCAGTGTGTGCGTCTCCATTCTTCCTCCATACTCGGGGTCCTTGTGCCTCTTCATTCTTCCTCCATACTCGGGGTCCTTGGTTTCCAAATGAGATGCAAAAGTTGCTCTCATCAGAAAAGATCAACACAGACTGTGGAAACTTCACACTGGACTTCAAGCATCTTGCAGTGTGTGCCTCTCTATTCTTCCTCCATACTCGGGGTCCTTGTGCCTCTCCATTCTTCCTCCATACTCGGGGTCCTTGGGCCTCTCTATTCTTCCTCCATACTCGGGGTCCTTGGGCCTCTCCATTCTTCCTCCATACTCGGGGTCCTTGGGCCTCTCCATTCTTCCTCCATACTCGGGGTCCTTGGGCCTCTCCATTCTTCCTCCATACTCGGGGTCCTTGGTTTCCAAATGAGATGCAAAAGTTGCTCTCATCAGAAAAGAGGACTTTGGACCACTGAGCAACAGATCAGGTCTGTTTTTCTTTAGCCCAGGTAAGACGCTTCTGACGTTTGCTGTTCAGGAGCGGCTTTACAAGAGGAATACGACATTTGAAGCCCATGTCCAGGATCCATCTGTGTGTGGTGGCTCTTGATGCACTGACTCCAGCCTCAGTCCACTCCTTGTGAAAGTCCCCAACACTTTTGAATGGCCTTTTCCTGACAATCCTCTCCAGGCTGCGGTCATCCCTGCTGCTTGTGCACCTTTTTCTTCCACACTTTTCCCTTCCACATAACTTTCTATTAATGTGCTTTGATACAGCACTTTGGGAACATCCAACTTCTTTTGCAATTACCTTTTGAGGCTTTCCCTCCTTATGGAGGGTGTCAATGATGGTGTCAGGTCAGCAGTCTTTCCCATGATTGTGATTCCTACTGAACCAGACTGAGAGACCATATAAAGGCTCAGGAACCCTTTGCAGGTGTTATGGCTTAATTATTTGATTAGAGTGGGACACTTTGAGCCGAGAATATTGCACCTATTCACAATTTTCTGAGATTGTGGATTTGGGGTTTTCATGAGCTGTAAGCCATAATCATCACAATGATGACAAATCACGGCTTGAACTATCTTGCTTTGCATGTAATGAGTCTATCTCATATATTAGTTTCACCTTTTAAGTTGCTGCACTGAAATAAATGAACTTTTGCACCATATTCTAATTTTTTGAGTTTCACCTGTAGGTACAATATAGGTCATGATATAGGTCTCTTTCAGATGGGCGGTTGGTTGGTGGTGAAAATGGGCGGTTGAGCTGCGGCTTTACAGCTGCGGCTTTTGACTAACCAACAATATAATGCTACTGCTGTTCAAAGTGCAGTAACCAATAGCGGCTTATCTTTCTACTGGTGCCTGCTCATTGATTGATTGATTGATATTGGACTGGACTCTTCCATGCACCTTACTGAATAGGCCTTGTTATTGCAGTGTTCCTACGTCATTGCTAGTTGTTTTCTATATGCCTATTGAGGAAGGAAGTCCAAAAAATTAGAAAGTTTCCATACAGAGAACATGATTAAAGGTACAAATGTATGGAGTCATGTTTTCAGAAGATATGAATTTCTATCCAATCATGAGACAACTGCGAGGGTTACAAAGAAGATCAAAACAGATAGGAGCCCGTCAATTGCATTTTATAGCGCAGTAGTTGTCAGTGTATGTGCTAAAGGGGGCCTCAAATTCGTCATGATGCCCTGACATCTCCAAAGGGCCACACGTAATGTACACTATATATAATGCTTGTGAGGACTGTCAGAGACTGCAGACCTAATAGAGGAAGTGAGGGTCAGAGAGTGAGGACAGGATACATTGTTGGCTGGGGATATGGCTGCAGAAGACAATACGAAACTGGGAAGATGTTACATGAGGCTGGTAGAGATCAATGCTAGTACCCTACTCAATGTTCCCTCTACAGACTGCTGAGGTCCGAGGGCCGCACATCATATACCAAAGGGTCGCATGAAGCCTTCAGGTCACAGGTTATAGAGGCAATAGAGACGATCTGGAAAACCTTCGATGATTCCTTTGATATCTCATCAAGCATAGGTTATATCTTACGCATGGCTGATCTAGAGGAGTGCTGGGGTGGACTGTGCCTTCCCCAGATTTTAGTTGTGAACCCCCCCCCCCATAACTGTAAGAGGATATCCATTGATCCATGAGGCAATCTGATGGGGACAGTTGATGTAAGGGACCATTCTGATGCGAAAGTTGATGTAAGGGGGTGCTCTGATGGGTACAACTGATGTAAAAGGCACTCTGATAGGAACAATTGATGTAAGGGAAATTTTGATGGGAAGAGCTGATGTAATGAGCACTCTGATAAGGACAGTTTATGTAAAGGGCACTCTGATGGGGAACAGTTAATGCAAGGGTAACTCTGATGGGGACAACTCATGTAAGGGGGGCTTTGATGTAGACTGTTGATGTAAGGGGGCATTCTGATGGGTACAATTGATGCAAGGGTCATTCTGATGGGGGCAGTTGATGCAAGGGTCGTTCTAATTGGGACAACTGATGTAAGGGGGGCTTTGATGGGGATTGTTGATCTAAGGGGGCATTCTGATGGGTACAATTGATGCAAGGGTCATTCTGATGGGGACAGTTGGTGCAAGGGTCATTCTGATGGGGACAACTGATGTAAGGGGGGCTTTGATGGGAACTGTTGATCTAAGGGGGCATTCTGATGGGTACAATTGATGCAAGGGTCATTCTGATGGGGGCAGTTGATGTAAATGGCACACTGATGGGGAAAACTGATGCAGGTGGGGCTTTGATGGGGACTATTGATGTAAGGGGGCATTCTGATACAGACAGTTGATGTAAGGGGGCATTCTGATGGGGACAATTGATGCAAGGGTCACTCTGATGGGGACAGTTGTTGTAAGGAGCACTCTGATGGAGACAGCTGGTGTAAAGGGCACTCTGATGGGGACAGTTGATGCATGGGTCATTCTGATGGGGACAGTTGATGCATGGGTCATTCTGATGGGAACAGTTGATGTAAAGGGCACTCTGATAGGGAAAACTGATGTAGGTGGGGCTTTGATGGGGACTGTTGATGTAAGGGGGCATTCTGATACAGACAGTCGATGAAGGGGGCCATTCTGATGGGGACAATTGATGCAAGGGTCACTCTGATGGGGACAGTTGTCGTAAGGAGCACTCTGATGGAGACAGCTGGTGTAAAGAGTACTCTGATGGGGACAGTTGATACATGGGCCATTCTGATGGGGACAGTTGATGTAAAGGGCACTCTAATAGGGAAAACTGATGTAGGTGGGGCTTTGATGGGGACTGTTGATGTAAGGGGGCATTCTGATACAGACAGTCGATGTAGGGGGGCATTCTGATGGGGACAATTGATGCAAGGGTCACTCTGATGGGGACAATTGATGCAAGGGTCACTCTGATGGGGACAGTTGTCAAAAGAGCACTCTGATGGAGACAGCTGGTGTAAAGGGCACTCTGATGGGGACAGTTGATGCATGGGTCATTCTGATGGGGACAGTTGATGCATGGGTCATTCTGATGGGGACAGTTGATGCAAGGGTCATTCTGGCGGGGACAGTTGATGTAAAGGGAACTCTGATGGGGAAAACTGATGTAAGTGGGGCTTTGATGGGGACTGTTGATGTAAGGAGGCATTCTGATACAGACAGTCGATGAAGGGGGCCATTCTGATGGGGACAATTGATGCAAGGGTCACTCTGATGGGGACAGTTGTCGTAAGCAGCACTCTGATGGAGACAGCTGGTGTAAAGAGTACTCTGATGGGGACAGTTGATACATGGGCCATTCTGATGGGAACAGTTGATGTAAAGGGCACTCTAATAGGGAAAACTGATGTAGGTGGGGCTTTGATGGGGACTGTCGATGTAGGGGGGCATTCTGATACAGACAGTCAATGTAGGGGGGCATTCTGATGGGGACAATTGATGCAAGGGTCACTCTGATGGGGACAATTGATGCAAGGGTCACTCTGATGGGGACAGTTGTCAAAAGAGCACTCTGATGGAGACAGCTGGTGTAAAGGGCACTCTGATGGGGACAGTTGATGCATGGGTCATTCTGATGGGGACAGTTGATGCATGGGTCATTCTGATGGGGACAGTTGATGCAAGGGTCATTCTGGCAGGGACAGTTGATGTAAAGGGAACTCTGATGGGGAAAACTGATGTAAGTGGGGCTTTGATGGGGACTGTTGATGTAAGGAGGCATTCTGATACAGACAGTTGATGAAAGGGGGCAATCTGATGGGGACAATTGATGCAAGGGTCACTCTGATTGGGACAGTTGTCAAAAGCAGCACTCTGATGGAGACAGCTGGTGTAAAGGGCACTCTGATGGGGACAACTGATGTAAGGGGGGCTTTGATGGGGACTGTTGATGCAAGTGGGGGCATTCTAATGTGGACAAGTTATGTAAAGAGGGTCATTGATGAGGACCCCTGATGTAAGGGGAAGTCTCTGACCGAGATACTTGATATGAGAAGGCACAGGTTCTGTTTAATCATCCTAATCTAATGACAGCCTATTACATTCTCTGTTCACCCTCGCACTGCCTCCGCACTACCTGTCAGATGTTATTTCCGGATTGTGACTCAAGACACAGAAGGACGCTGAGTGAATGGAGAACACTGGATCCCTGCATCTCTGTCACACTGTTGACATTATGCTCCCGGACTTTTTATAATCCACCCCCCCCAGGTCAGATAGGCTAGATCCGGCCCTGGCCCATACATGCACATGAGAGGTAAAACCATTGAATTGATCCGATTATTCCTGATTATATAAATCTTGTGTTGCATACATTGGCACTACAATCCAGCAGAAGCTACCATACATCACTATTAATACACCTGAATGTACACCTCCCTGACTTACCACGGTACACATCAATATCTCACTGCAGTCTGGTACATTGACGTCTGAGAGGCTGGGGGTCCCATCGCTGGAAGGGTAGAGAGGTATGAATCCATCATAGAATTTGAATGGCACGTCATCCAGGTAACTCATTACTCTGCGGATTCCAGCAGCTGAAGCCTAAACAATGATAAATAAATGAATGTCTTCTGATAGAAAGTTATGATACTTATTCACCACGTAATAAATGAACTGTTCATGATTGTGTATCTGCCATCCTTCATTTCTGAAATCACAGCAGAAAAATAGTCCTGTCTTACTACAGCATATCCTAGGGCAGCGGGGGGGCATAACTTTTTTAACATGGGAGCCTCAAGTGGTACATGGTACAAGAGATGGTCAGAGACTGCAGACATGGTACAGGAGATGGTCAGAGATTGCAGACATGATACAGGAGATGGTCAGAGACTGCAGACAGGATACAAGAGATGTTCAGAGACTGCAGACATTATACAGGAGATGGTCAGAGACTACAGACATGATACAGGAGATGGTCAGAGACTACAGACATGATACAGGAGATGGTCAGAGACTACAGACTTGACACAGGTGATGGTCAGACTGTGAACATGCTATAGTTTTGGAGACTGGGGACCAGGGGCGGACTGACCATTTGGAAACTCGGGCACTGCCCGAGGGCCCGGGGTCAGTAGGGGACCCCATGAGATGCCCCTGGTACCTTTTTCATAGGCTTTTTTGAGTTTGGGCAAGGACACAGGGGCCCCATGACCCCCTATTGCCCAGGGGCCCCATGAGTTGTCAGTCCGCCCCTGCTGGGGACACACTTCATTAGATAGTTATAGATTTGAGAAATATTACATGAGACTGCTAGAAATCACTGCTATAACAGGACAAAAGGAAAGCCCAGATTAGTGCCTGCAGGAGGAATGAGGGTTGCAGAAAGTGCCAAAGGGCCACAGGTTGCGAACTAGGTCCTGGAGTAGCAGTAATAATACGCTAGTGGACAAATATATATAAACTGGTGCAGGGCTTACCCTGAAATATTGCTTTTCTAATAAATAAATGTAATTGATATTGTTTAGAAATAACTTCTAAGTGACTATTAGTGTATATTGCGAATAATAATCCCTTTATCGTTAAGTGAACTGATCCACCCGGGGATCTAAAGTGAAAACAGAGAAGTGACTAAACATGGTACCAAAACAAAAAACTGCACTGATGTGAACAAAAACAAAAAAAGGAATAAATGTTATATAATGAATCCCTGAAATTGGGACCAATAGCTCGCAATATAGTGATCACAATGGCTAAATAATGCCAGATAAAGAAACAAGTGAACAGTAAGTGAATCCCTAAATGAGGGATCAGATTCCACAATAGTGACAAGTGCTGTGATATAGCAAGAAAATATATACCAAAATTAAAAGAACATATTAAAAAATAATGTTGTGAAAAAAATCAAAACCACTTGATTTTAAATAATATTATGCAATAAGTCCAAAAAAATACATAAAAAGTTCAAAGCTGCGTGAACACCAAATAATCCAACGACTTTAGAGCGTGCAGGAGATACAGTGGATGTGCATAACAACCAATGGGAAATAATCCGTAAGCGGCTGAATTGCCCCCTCACCTCCTTAAAGCGAGCCAAACAGGCCAAAACGCTTGTAGAAACACAAAAAAAGGACCCTACGTGGATGATATCCGTCCAAAGCGGTGATATCCCCTTCACTGGTATGTGTAAGAAGCAGGATCCCCTCCAGAGATGTTTAAATGAGATACAGCCATTGTGATCACTATATTGCGAGCTATTGGTCCCAATTTCAGGGATTCATTATATAACATTTATTCTTATTTTTGTTTTTGTTCACATCAGTGCAGTTCCATTTGGACTTTTTGCTTTCACTGTTTTGTGTTTTGGTACCATGTTTAGTCACTTCTCTGTTTTCACTTTAGATCCCCGAGTGGATCAGTTGACTTAACGATAAAGGGATTATTATTCCCAGTATACACTAATAGTCACTTAGAAGTTATTTCCAAACAATATCAATTACATTTATTTATTAGAACCAGGGGCGGACTGACCATTTGGAAACGCGGGCACTGCCCGAGGGCCCGGGGTCAGTAGGGGGCCCCATGAGATGCCCCTGGTACCTTTTTCATAGGCTTTTTTGAGTTTGAGCAAGGACACAGGGGCCCCATGATCCCCTATTGCCCGGGGGCCCCATGAGTTGTCAGTCCTGATTAGAAGGCAATATATCAGGGTAAGCCCTGCACCAGTTTATATATATTTGTCCACTTCAGTATCCATTTGGTATATGGTTGGGTGCAAGCAGACCCCCCCCCCCCATTCTATAACATTGTTCATTTAGCAGCACAGGAGGCTCATACTGTAGTCATTTGGAATTTGCATAACTCCTTCCAAGAGCCATCCCACTGCTTGCATCAGGGCTTAGTGCGTTTTACAGGAGTACAAAGGCAGAGCGCTGTGATGGTTTCAGGAGGCTGCCTAAAGCACCCTGCCGGCCCCTCCCACCAGCCATGATCTGCCCGCACTTGATAGAAAACCACAGAGACCCAGTAATGACCACATTGGATCTATAACATGGTGTGTAATGAAAACCGCATGGTTTTCTTTAAACAATTTATTAGCCTGTTGATAAAGGTAGAAAGGAAAAACCACAAAATGCAAAATATAAGCACATTAAACAGCCATCCAGTGCCTGTTTATAGTGATTCTTTTAACATTTATGGCGATGAGTGATATGGAAAGCATCACGTCCTCCAAATCATCTCCATATCAGTTCCATGTAATCTGAAAATCAATCATTGACAAATCAATGACCTATTACAGAGGCATAAAAAGGTACATATTCTAAAAAAAAAAATAGGGGCATAGATTAGAATTTAGGATGGCTGGCTAATGAAACCCATTTGCACATTTTGGTACACGCAGCCCTGATTGTGTTTACTGCTTGGCATCGGGCATAATCCAATCCAGATCTTTTATTGTACTGTCAGATGTTCCTGGCAGGATTGCTGCTGAAATGTTGTTGATCTTTTTTTATTGAATCCTCCTGTTATGTTTCTTATCAGAATACCTTACCCAATAATTTAACCACTTCATGTCCAGACACTTTCCCCCCCTTCCAGTCCGGGCACTTTCCCCCCCTTCCCTGTCCAGGCCAATTTTCAGCTTTCAGTGCTATCACACTTTGCATGACAATTGCGCGGTCATGCAACACTGTACCCATATGAATTTTTTAGCATTTTTTGAGACAGATAAAACTTTATTTTGGTGGTATTTATTCACCACTTGGATTTTTATTTTTTTGCTATATAAATGAAAAAGTGCAAAAAATTTTAAGAAAATTGTGTTTTTAACCAAAAATTATAATTTTTCACATTTTTATTTTATTTTTGTATATTTTTATTTATTTTTACATTCTGTAACCTTAGCAGTATAGTGACACTGTGCTACTTGTGGGGGTGATGAAGATTTTTTTTCCCAGACCCTGCATTCACTATATCCGGTCTCCCCGGACCCTGCATTCACTATATCCGCTCTCTCTAGACCCTGCATTCCCTATATCCGGCCTCTCCGGACACTGCATTCACTATATCCGGTCTCCCCGGACCCTGCATTCACTATATCCGCTCTCCCCGGACCCCGCATTCACTATATTTGCTCTCCCCAGACCCTGCATTCACTATATCCGCTCTCCCTGGACCCTGCATTCACTATATCCGGTCTCCCCGGACCCTGCATTCACTATATTCGCTGTCTCCGGACCCTGCATTCACTATGTCTGGTCTCCCCGGACCCTGCATTCACTATATCTGCTCTACCCGGACCCTGCATTCACTATATCTGGTCTCCCTGGACCCCGCATTCACTATATCCTCTCTCCCCGGACCCTGCATTCACTATATCTGGTCTCCCTGGACACTGCATTCAGTGGCTTAAAGCAAAAATAGCTGACCTAGAGCAGAGATCTCGAAGAAATAACAAAGATACGCGGAATCCCTGAATCGGTCCAACAAGCTGAACTGGCTCATTATGCACAAGATCTATTTAAATCTGTGGCCCTTTCCTTGTCAACAGAACACCTTACTATAGACAGGATCCACAGAATCCCAAAACCAGATCACCTGCCTCAGTCCATTCCAAGGGATGTACTGCTCAGAGTACACTTCTTCCAGGCCAAGGATAAAGTCATGTATGCTTTCCGCCACTCAGAGCATCTACCGGAGAACTTCCCCAAGCTACAACTTCTCCCTAAGCTATCACAATACACCCTACAAAGGCATAGGAACTTAACGACAGTCACCAAAGCTCTCTGGAACCACAAGATCGTGCACCACTGGCGCTACCCATGCTCCTTGATTATTACCCACAACGGAGAAACTTCCACTGTCACATCTCTTGAGAGCGTCCTTCAACTGCTTGGAAGATGGGACATTATTCCGGAAGAAAATCCAAATACCTATTTTCCACCATAATTTGCAAATAAATTCTTTCCAAATCAGCCAATGTGATTGTCTGGATTTATTTTCTCATTTTGTCTCTCATAGTTGAGGTCTACCTATGATGCCAATTACAGGCCTCTCTCATCTTTTTAAGTGGGAGAACTTGCACAATTGGTGGCTGACTAAATACTTTTTTGCCCCACTGTACATATACTCGTACAAATTTGTTTTTGACAGATAAATGGCTACTTCAACAGAACTCCTCCTCCTCTATTTCAGACATCACATGGTTGGACCATGCAGCCATTTCTTTATACATAGAGAAGGGTTCCTGTCATCCGGTATGCCTATGGCGATGCAACTCTAAGGTTATCAGCACCCCTACTAATGTGACTCTGCTCACTCAGCATCTCCGGGATTATTTCAAAACAAACTCTGTCTCCTCTAAAGACAATTCCTTACTTTGGAATGCCCATAAGGCTTATATAAGAGGTATAATACTCCAACTTTCACAAACCTGTGGTAGTGAGCCCTTGTAGACCACCAACTCAGGGTTCCCTAGGGTTCGGAGTCTAAGCCCCAGCCAGAGCCCCTGATGGTGGTGATGGGCTTGCAGCAAGCTAGAATCAGGTCTCAGCCCCCAGGTACACCCAGCTGAAAATGCAGAAACCACTCGCGTGAGCAGAATTTAATGGCAGGAGACAACAGGGAAGCCAGTAGACAAGCCGAGGTCAGGACGGGTGGAAACCAAGCACAGTCAGTGGAGGAAGCCGGGGATGTACACATGTAGTCAGTTACAGGAATAGCAATAGACAGGATCTCAGAGAACTAAGAAGTTGCTCAGGCAAAGTGGGCTAGACTGAGTATGTCTTATATAGACAAGCAAACTAGGAGGCAGGCCAGGAAGTGATGGAAGGGAAGGAAAAAAAACCCCCAGAGAATAGCAGATGACAACCATAGGTGAGCACAGACAAACCACACATGTGAAAGGAATCAGAAACAGCACTGCAGCAAGGAGGTAAGGATACACAAACAAGAAACTGCAGGCTAACTTGTGACACCAACTTTGCGTCAGAGCCAAAAAACACTATACCCTTCATTTAATCTCAATCCTTTCTGCCATCCATGTGCTAGAAGTAGACAATAAAGCAAACTTCGATCCAGCACGTTCCTCTACCCTTCACAAACGTAGACTTGAACTGAGAGGACCTCTATTTGAACAGTATGATAATCTGCAAGAACCCTCAAAATTAAACATTACTCCAATGGAAATCGGGCCAAAAACGTTTAGCTAATAAACTTAAATTGCATAAAGCTAAAACTAAAATATCCCACCTCTTCCATCTGCAAAGTCACAAATCCCCAAGACACTGCAAACTCATTTGCAGACTATTACAGTACTTTGTATAATCTTAAAAATGATCCACTTATCCCTCAACCCAATAGTCAGGTCTTTAGTGACTTCTTGGCTCGGCTGCAACTCCCAACCCTATGTGAGGAACACCCCTCTACTCTGAATGCCCCCTTTACCATGAATGAGATCATAAAAGTTATTGATTCTCTCAAAAACGGGAAAGCCCCAGGCCACGACGGCTTTACAAATGATTACTATAAACTCAACTGACCCCATATCTATGCTCTGTTTTTCAAGGCGCTGTATCCCAAGCTTTCTTTCCCCTGGAGATGCTGAGAGCTTATGTGGTAACCATCCCAAAACCTGGGAAGGAACCGACATCCCCTGCCAACTTTAGGCCTATCTCTTTGCTCAATACCAATGTTAAGATATATGCTGAACTATTAGCAGGGTGCTTGTTTAACCATTTGCCACCCGCCCTATGGCCGAATGGCAAATGTCATCAGCGTTCTGGGTGGACGCCATATGGCGCCCTCCCGCACATCCTGCAGAGCGGCGCAATCTGTCACCGGCCGTGTACCTCGGACACGGCCGATGACAGATCTGAATATCGGCCCCGTTGCCAGTACCATGTGACCTGCTGTGACCAATCACAGCAGGTCACATGACAGTTGTATACAATGGATGGCTTCATTCATGCCATCCATTGTATACTACTGCCTAGCTGTGAATGGTCACAGCGATCACATGCACATGTCATGTGATTAGCTGTGGCCAAATCACAGCTAAGCACAAAAAAAAAAAAAGCCCTGAATGAATCGATGTCATTCAGGTAAATGCTTGCTTATAGCAAAGTAATTCTTTGCTATAAGCAAATTGTGTAAAAAAAAAAATACTGATCACTTCCCCAAAGCAGTACAATGTTACTATGGTAACATTGTACTACTTTGGTCATAGTGAAATATGAAAAACAAATCTTAAAAAAAAGAAAAAAATATATATAATTTTTTTTTTTTTTCATACTGTCACCAGTCAGTGTCCCTGATCACCGCCATGCCAGTTATATGATGACGCTGTACTGCACTGGTGATCGTATGTAAAAAAAAAATAGTGAAACTAATTTTTTTAATTTTTTCATTCTCCGAAAAATTATGACAAAAAAAATACAACTTCAAAAAACTCGCCATGTCTCTTTTGAAGTACGTCGGACTGTCTACTCTGCAAAAAGGGGTAATTTGGGGGATATCTGTACTATTCTGACATTTGGGGGATATCTGTACTGTTCTGACATTTGGGGGATATCTGTACTGTTCTGACATTTGGGGGATATCTGTACTGTCCTGACATTTGGGGGATATCTGTACTGTTCTGACATTTGGGGGATATCTGTACTGTTCTGACATTTGGGGGATATCTGTACTGTCCTGACATTTGGGGGATATCTGTACTGTCCTGACATTTGGGGGATATCTGTACTGTTCTGACGTTCTTGGACCTCAAGAAATTAGATTGGCCGTCAGTACTTCAGGATTGATCAATATTCAGATCTATACCATAGTTTGTGAACTCTATAACTTTCCTACAAACTAAAAAATACATCCTAATTTGGGTTATTTTCACCAAAGACATGTAGCAGAATACATCTCGGCCTAAATTTATGAAGAAAAATTATTTATTTGCAAACTTTTATAACAGAAACAAAGTTCAAAATTTTTGGTCTTTTTTTGTTAATTTAGCAAAAAATAAAAACCCCAGCGGTGATTAAATACCACCAAAAGAAAGCTCTAGTTGTGTGAAGAAAATGATAAAATTTTAGTTTGGGTACAATGTTGTATGACCGCGCAATTGTCATTCAAAGTGTGAGAGCGCTGAAACCTGAAAACTGGCCTGGGCAGGAAGGGGGAAAATTGCCCGGTATTGAATTGGTTAACATCCTTCCTGAATTGATCAAACCAGACCAAACTGGCTTCACCAAAGGCAGGCAGGCTTCTGATGCTACTAGGCACTTGATTAATCTTCTACACCATGCTGAGACCCATCAAACGCCTTCCCTGATCCTCTCCTTGAATGCGGAGAAGGCGTCCGATCAGATCCATTGGGGACGTATGACAAGTGTACTGTCCAAATTTGGATTCCAATGACCCATTCTATTAGCCATCCTGGCTCTGTACTCATGCCCATCCATGCAGGTATACACCTCTAATCTTCTCTCAAACCATTTGAATTACAAATCGTACATGCCAGGGATGCTCTTTGTCTTGGACGAGGCTTGGATTCGTAATGGGAAACATGCAAAGAAAGAGCGCTCCACATAGTGTAAAACCATAATCACCACATTTATTTAAAGTACAGTTGCACTCACATGTAAGCCAACATCATTAGGCATTGATTGGCAAAAAAATCCAAACTTGCCAGTTTCCAATACGGTCACCGGCCATTTGCGCATGTGCAGTAGAGTGTGTACGCGGCTCCGTCCTACGTGTTTCGTCACAGGTAACGTCATCAGGGGCTGCGTGGAGTGCTCTTTCTTTGCATGTTTCCCACTACAAGTCCAAGTCTTATCCTGAGTGGTTTAGCTACCCTAATTAAGGTCCATTGTTTGGAAGACCTTTATCTGCTCTTTTGGTGATCTGGAGGAGGATTCAAGTGACCGGCTTTCTTGGCTGTTTAACAAAGCACGACTGATCACCCCATCACAGCCATCCAAAGCAGTATGGTTAGTGAAGCACACAGACACCGCACCCATAGTAAAACACACCCAGCACACAGTTAACCCTTTGATCACCCCTGATGTTAACCCCTTCCTGCCCAGTGCCATTAGTACAGTGTCAGTGCTTTTTTTTTTTAGCACTGATCACTGTATTGGTGTCAGTGGGAATGTCAGTGACACCAAGTCATTTCCCCCCAGTGTTAGAATGTCCGCCGCAGTCCCGCTATAAGTTGCTGATCACCATCATTACTAGTAAAAAAAATATAAAAAAAATAAAAAATTCACAGTATCTATACCACCTTTTGTAAATGAGATAACTTTCAGGTAAACCAATTAATTTACAGGTATTGGGATTTATTTTTTTTTTAGCAAAGACATGTCGCAGAATACATTTTGGCCTAAATTCATGACAAAATTTGATTGTGTACATTTTTACTGCACATGTTTAATAGCAAAAAGCAAAAAATATTGTTTTTTCTCAAAATTGTTGGTCTTTTTTTTTTATAGCGCAAAAAATAAAAAACTAGTCGATCAAATACCACCGAAAGAAAACTCAATTCATGGGAAAAAGGTTGTAAATTTCATTTGGATGCAGTGTTGCATGACTGCGCAATTTTCAGTTAAAGTAACGCAAAATGTGGCCAGGTCAGGAAGGGGGGGAAATCCTCTGGAGGGCGAGGGGTTAAAAAAGGGATCAATACTGCACCCAGTATAATCTTGTATTCGACAAACACAACTGTAAAGTCTGTGCAACTACCAGTTCTTCCTAGGTAATTTAGGGGGTGATTTACTAAAGGCAAATAGACTGCACTTTGCAAAGTGCAGTTGCTCCAGAGATTAGTAAATGACTTAAAGCTCCACTTTGCAAATAATATCCAATCACCTGCAGGGAAAATAAAAAAAAACAGCATTTTTGCTTGCGCGTGATTGGATGATGGAAGTCAGCAGAGCTTCTTGCTCATTTACTAAGCTCTGGAGCAATTGCACTTTGCAGAGTACACAGTCTATTTGCCTTTAGTAAATCAACCTCATTGATTTTTTTTTTTTATATTTTTCTTGTATGTGATTGGGTCAGGGGACCATTTGGAAACTCGGGCACTGCCCGAGGGCCCGGGGTCAGTAGGGGGCCCCATGAGATACCCCTGGTACCTTTTTCATAGGCTTTTTTGAGATTGGGCAAGGACACAGGGGCCCCATGATCCCCTGTTGCCCCCATGAGTCCTCAGTCCGCCCCTGGATTGGGTATTCTTTATAAAGAGAAACTTTACCTCATTTACTGAGCTCTGGAGCAACTGCACTTTGCAGAGTGCACAGTCTATTTGCCTTTAGTAAATCAACCTCATTGAATTTTTTTATATTTTCCTTGTATGTGATTGGGTCAGGGGCAGACTGACCATTTGGAAACTCGGGCACTGCCCGAGGGCCGGGGGTCAGTAGGGGACCCCATGAGATGCCCCAGGTACCTTTTTCATAGGCTTTTTTGAGATTGGGCAAGTACACAGGGGCCCCATGATCCCCTATTGCCCCCATGAGTCCTCAGTCCGCCCCTGGATTGGGTATTCTTTATAAAAAGAGAAACTTTACCTCATTTACTGAGCTCTGGAGCAACTGCACTTTGCAAAGTGCGCAGTCTTGACTTTAGTAAATCGGCCCCTTAGAATAAAATGGAAAGAACACACATAAGGCATACACTTACCTCTGGATGTGTCCTGGCCGGGTGCTGCAAACAGATCAGCTACAAACCAGTCAATGAGTGTTGTCTGGATCAGTACAGGACACTGCATCTACCTACCTCATTGCTGACATAATAAGCAGCCTAAAAGCTTACCAAGGCCACGTGTGTACAGAGATAGTAGCAGATCATACAGCATGGGTTATATAATCTACTGCCTGCCACGTAATCCCATTAAAACGTGAACACAAACATGTAAATGGAACGTGACCGGAAAGGTTTATGCTCGGGTATCTGGGCCCATAGAATTGTTTATTCAGTGCACAAGCATCGTTGTTTCCAAACGATGAACTCCCATCAGATATTGGAAAAAAAAAATAGTTTGTGTTAGACACCAGAATGTATTTCTAGGCCTGGTTCATGCCCATGCTGGTTTTTTTTTGTGCATTTTGTAGAAACGCACCGCAGTCCATTTGACATGGTTTCCTACGGGTGATGTTCACAGATGCGTTTTCAGCCGCTGCATTTTTGGAAAGGGTCAGGGACCTTTTATTCCCGCAGCAGATTGCGTTTTTGGTGCAACAAACTTCAATAGAACTGCACCAAAAAAGGAGAGGGCTGCATCTTTGATGCATTTTTCGTTTTGTTTTTGGCCAAAATGCAACTTTAATGTGACAATACACTTTGGCACTCAAGTTGCATCAAAAGTTGCAGCAACGTAGTGCAGGACATTTTCAAAGTTGCAGTGACTTTGAAAAGGTTCCTGCACTACTTTGGCATTCAAAGTTTGAACCAAAGTCTCATCAAAGTAGTGCAGGAACTGGCACTCAAAGGCGCATCAAAGTAGTGCAGGAACTAAAGTTGCTGCAACTCTGCACTATCTGGCAATCAAAGTTTGTATCAAAGTTACATCAGAAAGTGTAAAGCCGCAGCAACTTTAGTTCCCGTACTACTTTGATGCGCCTTTGAGTGCCAGTTCCTGCACTACTTTGATGAGACTTTTTCACACTGAAATGTGAAATATAGCGCCAAGTTCGCACATCGCTGAGCAAAGTCGCAGAATCGTTTTCAGTGTCTGATGAGGAATTTCCCCCACGAATCATTATCACTCAATTCTGCAAGTGGTTCTGATTTACTATCGCTGTTCTCTAGCCGGTCTAAAACCGCTTTTGACCTAAAGGGACGCTTTTTGGACACCATGAACGTTTCTCAGTTTCCAGGCAGAAAGAACAGTAAAAATGCAGGCAGGGCGCCGGACAAAGCACTCGGGACAAAATGTATGTGAAATGGTTTGAAACAGGAATGTTATACTATGTGATTTTAGTGTATTTAGTGAATGTCACATTTTTAAATTTCCCGCCGGTTCTGTCCCCCGTACGTCCTGACGGCGCAGGGAACGGAACCCAGAAGACGGATGCCGGCATCGGCCGGAGGAGATGGCCGGGGACACTGCAGGGGGGACATCACGGGAGTGAAGGACAAGGTAAGTGCTGCAGGGTATTCCCAAGTGTAGCTCGCGGTTACAACACAAACAACACAAAATAAATTCTCCTGCTCCTGACAATCGCAGTGACACCACACACACGTGTATGTTGTTTAGATCCATAGTACAGCCCAGAATCAATAGTAAGCATTTTGCTTTTTTTTACCCTACCAAAAACATACTAATACGACTTAAAAAAAAATGCTTTTTTTTTTCTTAAATCCTACCCAAAATATAGTGACCCTTACCTTTGACCTTAACACTGACCCTGGCATTGTCCTAGATCAAACTTTGATCTAGCTATTTTCTTTTACTTCACTTTTGTTTGTTGACATTTTTCTGCTTGCAAGGAGAAAAAGATACGATGTACTATAGAATATACCCTGTATTTATACAATGTATCAGATGTATTATATAATATCCTGTATGTATATAATGTGTTTTATAATGTATCCTGTATGTATTATATATTGTACCCATGTATACAATGTACACTATATTGCCAAAAGTATTGGCCCCGCCCTTCAAATCATGTGATTCAGGTGTTCCAATCCCCTCCATGGACACAGGTGTATACAATCAAGCCCCTAGACATGCAGGCGGCTTCTACAAACATTGGTGAAAGAATGGGTCGCTCTCAGGAGCTCAGTGACTCCAAGTGTGGTCCCGTGATAGGTGGCCACCTGTGCAATAAGTCCATCCGTGACATTTCCTGGCTACTAAATATTCCACGGTCAACTGTTAGTGGGATTATAACAAAGTGGAGGCAACTGGGAACAACAGCAACTCAGCCACCAAGTGGTAGGCCACGTCACATGACATGGCGGGGTCAGCGCATGCTGAAGCGCACAGTGCGCAGAAGTCGCCAACTGTCTGCAGAGTCAATAGCTAAAGACCTCCATACTTGGTGTGGCCTTCAGTTGAGCCCAACAACAGTGCATAGAGAGCTTCATGGAATGGGTTTCCATGGCCGAGCAGCTGCATCCAAGGCTTACATCACCAAGTGCAATGCAAAGCGTTGGATGCCGTGGTGTAAAGCACGCCGCCACTGGACTCTAGAGCAGGGGAGATGTGTTCTCTGGAGTGACCATTCAGCTCTGTCCAGCAATCCAATGGACATGCCTGAGTTTGGTGGTTTCCAGAAGAACGGTACTTGCCTGACTGCATTGTGCCTAATGTAAAGTTTGGTGAAGGGGGATTATGGTGTGGGGGTGTTTTTCATGGGTTGGGCTTGGCCCCCTAGTTCCAATGAAGGGAACTCTTAAGGCGTCAGCATACCAAGACATTTTGGACAATTTCATGCTCCCAACTTTGTGGGAAAAGTTTGGGGATGGCCCCTTCCTGTTCCAACATGACTGCACACCAGGGCACAAAGCAAGGTCCATAAAAACATGGATGAGCAAGTTTGGGGTGGAGGAACTTGACTGGCCTGACCTCAACCACACAGAACACCTTTGGGATGAATTAGAGTGGAGACTGTGAGCCAGGCCTCCTCCCCCGACATCAGTGCCTGACCTGACAAAAGTGCTTCTGGAAGAAAGGTTCAACCTTCCCATAGACACCCTCCTAAACCTTGTGGACGGCCTTCCCAGAAGAGTTGAAGCTGTTATAGCTGCAAAGGGCGGGGCCAACTCAATATTGAACCCTACGGACTAAGACTGGGGGGCCATTAAAGTTCATGTGCGTGGAAAGGCCAGCCGACCAATACTTTTGGCAATAGTGTATTTTATAATGTATTCTGTATGTATACAATGTATTCTTCTCTCCATTCAGAGCAGGAAAAATAAACCACATGGGTGGCCTGCACACCATTATGGCCAGACAGAACCTCATAGCGATCAGATGACCAGGAACCAGAAGTCCTGGTTCCCAATCATTAGAACAAGACTCAGGGCTCTTCCTGTATGCGGCCAACCAGATAAAGACTCTCTTTTTTGAGGCCGTATGTGGGTAAAGGGGCTAAATAGGAACCAGGGGCAGACTGACCATTTGAAAACTCGGGCACTGCCCGAGGACCCGGGGTCAGTAGGGGGCCCCATGAGATGGCCCTGGTACCTTTTTCATAGGCTTTTTTGAATTTGGGCATGGACACAGGGGCCCCATGATCCCCTATTGCCCGGGGGCCCCATGAGTTGTCCATCCGCCCCTGATAGGAACTTCATCTTTATCACATATTTTTTATTTTAAATACTGTAGTTGCTTATTTTTAAAGATCAGGTAACCATTTCCCAGGGTCTAGTGCTGTGTTCCCACTAGTTGTTCTCCCAACTGCGGGTCCCCGATGTTATATTGTCTCCTCACTGCCTGTTTTACCCCCGGTTCACATCTATGCGGCCATGCGGGCCGGGTTTTGCACAGGCCCGAGAGCGCATTCATTTGAATGGACTCCCGCGCCCCGTGACACGCAGGGAAGAAGTCCCGCACTTCTTTGGAAACCGCAACCCACACGGGAACCTCGGCTCCCAGTACGGTTGTGTTTTCCAGTGCGGGCGGCGTGCCATTAGAACTAACGGGTCCGCATTCCTCTGTGCGGGTGGTGCGGCTGCACGGATTTTCGTGCGGATCCGCAGCCGCACCACCCGCACAGATGTGAACCTTGCCTAAATATCAGACAGCTGCACCACAACCATGTGCATTGTAGGCCGGGTCAGCCAGATGGAGGCATTGTTCCTTGTATAAAGAAGCCAGGTGCTGCAAGCCCCAGAACCTGCCTCATCCTTGCCTTTGATAGTAGACAGGGGGGTACACATCGGGAGCCCCAGCAGCCAGACCGGTGCTCAGGAACCATCTTCAGCTAAGACCGCCTTTTTAAACCAGCGCGTTCACCCGAGCCGCATACTAAACTAGGTAAACCTTAAAATCTCTAAAAAGGGAAACCCTGCAACTTCACAAGGAATATGAAAATAATAAAAAAAAAAAAAAAATGGGCCAATGAGAATAATTTCTCACAACCGATCCTAACAGGGCCAGGAATAACACTGAGGTGAGGGGGTGAAGGTGGGTTGGGGCTTGTAGGCCTCATGCACACAGGGCATTTTTGCAGCCACTTTTAGGGGTGCCAGGCGGTTTTTTTTTTGTACTGCTTCCAAACGGCTCGCCATGTTATCCTATGTCTCCATGCACACAGACTTTTAGGAGTAGTGTTTACCAGCAGGGAGGAAAAACCCAGATCCAGTGCGCCCAGGAGCAGCAGCATTTTGGCAGAAAAAACGCATGACGCGCGTAAACATGTCTAAATGCACCTAAACTTGTGTTGATGCCAGGCACATTTAGTGCTTGAGCAATAATTCATTTCAACGGCCAGAATAAATTATTATTCTTGCCAATGAAATGAATCAATGATGCTTGTAAATGCTTTAGACACTTTAACAAGCACCACACGTTTTTTCTGCCAAAATACTGCTGCCAAGAGGAGGAGCGTTTTTAAAACGCTGTGTGCATGAAGCCTTAGAGCGATTCTAAAGGATTTTTTTTTTTTGTGGAAAATATCAAACATGTCTATACTTCCCTGCTGTGTGTGGTGGATTTGCACAGAGCAGCCCGGATCCTCCTCTTCTCGTGTACCCCACAGGCTCTCCTGGCCCCTCCCTCCTGTTAGGTGCCCCCACAGCAAGCAGCTTGCGATGGGGGCACCCTCTGCTCCGTGTGTCCATTCACACATGGAGCTATGGCATGGCCCTGCCCCCCTCCCCTCATTGGCTGACTGTCTGTGATTGACAGCAGCAGGAGCCGATGGCTCCCGCTTGCTGTCTCAGCCAGTGAGAAGGCAGATACCTGGAACAGCCGAGGCTGTCATTTACATCGCTGGATCACAATGGGGCTCAGGTAAGTATGGAGGGGGCTGGGGGCACTGCTGCACACAGAAGGTTTTTTTGCCTTCATGCATAAAATCAATAAGTAACTTCCTTATACTTAACTCCCACCCAAAAGTCACACTTTCTCCCTAGAAAGTACACAATGAAACATACCTTTTTGTGATCAACCGCATAAATTCCCAAACACAGAATAAAATAAAATTCAGAATAAAAATATAAATAAAATTTGAAAAAAAAATTACAAAAATGTCTAATTTGAATTCAGTCCCAAGTGTATCCAATAAAAATTCAAATGTGTCCAATAACGCCCAAAGTCCAAAATTTTCCACTTGAATCCAGTAAGAAGGAAAATGATCCTACATATTCCACGAAAACCTCAAAAAAAAAAAAAAAAGGAAAAATCCATAGTGCATTACCTTTTACTATATATAAACACTCCACTCTGTGCAGAACACAAACCACTCTCAAAATTGTGCAAAAAAATAAAATAAATTATATACGTATTATTTAAACATATAATAATAAAAACCAGAAAGTGAAACTCCATGAACACTCCAATAATATGTGCACTCTGTGATCTAGCCAACAGTGATACTAGATACTATTACCCTCTATGATCCAGCCAACAGTGATACTAGATACTATTACCCTCTATGATCCAGCCAACAGTGATACTAGATACTATTACCCTCTGTGATCCAGCCAACAGTGATACTAGATACTATTACCCTCTATGATCCAGCCAACAGTGATACTAGATACTATTACCCTCTGTGATCCAGCCAACAGTGATACTAGATACTATTACCCTCTGTGATCCAGCCAACAGTGATACTAGATACTATTACCCTCTATGATCCAGCCAACAGTGATACTAGATACTATTACCCTCTGTGATCCAGCCAACAGTGATACTAGATACTATTACCCACTGGGAGTTTTCCACAAGCATAGGCTATATTATGGAATCCTTATCTTCCCATTCCTTCACTTCAGGGGTACTCCTCCAAAGTCCTCATAAAGATAAGAAGGCTCTTAGACAGATCTCAAAACCGTAGAAACAAATTTATTCATAACTTACATTAAAGATAGGAACTTTCAGCTCTCAACATAGCTCCCTCAATGGCTCTGTACAGGCTCCACAAACATTTGGCTGAAAACCATGTGTAGACAACCAACAAAATGGCCACGGCGACACTTCCGGTTTGCGTGCGTGCGTCTTGATGTCACCTTCTTAACGCGTTTTGTCACTTCTGGACTTCGTCTGAAGGGATTTGCGGTCGCGGCCATTTTGTCTACACATGGTTTTCAGCCAAATGTTTCTGGAGCCTGTACAGAGCCATTGAGGGAGCTATATTGAGAGCGGAACGTTCCTATCTTTAATGTAAGTTATGAATAAATTTGTTTCTACAGTTTTGGAAAGATATGGATTCCATAATCTAGCCTATGCTTGTGGAAAACTCCCAGAGGGTAATAGTATCTAGTTTCACTGTTGACTAGATCACATAGTGCACATATTATTGGAGTGTTCACGGAGTTTCACTTTCTGGTTTTTATTTTTATATATTTAAATAATAAGTATATAATTTTTTTTTTTTTGCACAATTTTGAGAGTGGTTTGTGTTCTGCACAGAGTGGAGTGTTTATATATAGTAAAAGGTAATGCACTATGGATTTTTCCTTTTTTTTTGAGGTTTTCGTGGAATATGTAGGATCATTTTCCTTCTTACTGAATTGAAGTGGAAAATTTGGGACTTTGGGCGTTATTGGACACATTTGAATTTTTATTGGATCCACTTGGGACTGAATTCAAATTGGACATTTTTGTAATTTTATTTATATTTTTATTTGTTCTGAATTTTATTTTATTGTGTTTAGGAATTTATGCGGTTGATCGCAAAAAGGTATATGTTTCATGCATAGAATGCATGAAGGTAAAAAACCTTCAGCCTTTACAACCACTTTAATCTTCTCTGTATGTTCCTTGTCCAGATCAGGTGGGAGGAGCGGTCTGGTGGTCGGTTATCATGGAGGAAAATACATAAAATACACAGCAGGAAGAGTGGGAACCCCCCGCAATATGGGTGAGCTGTGTCAAGCCAGGAACCAAAGTGCACAGAGATTCCACCAACAGAGTCCTCTAAAAGTCGTGATAAGCTGACAGCTGTATTATACCTCCAAGCAAGAACTGAAACATCAGTTTTAGAAGGACTGATCCTTAAAGAATAAAGAGAACAGGTTCCCCTTTCTACCACTTCTATAGTAATCTCTATGTGAACTATTAAAGAGGTCACTTCATGCGTTGGTTTCTTTTCATGCTTCTTGTTAAAATGCGCTCCTTCTTTACAAGGGTCTGTACTTCCCCCTGGTGCTGCTTCAAATAATTACAACTGTTAAAGTGGCATCCCAGTCAAACCCTAACAAAGCCTAGATCTACTCCCACCCCCTAGTTTTCAGCCCATTCTATGTACCCTGTAAAAGGAAAGACGCCTATACTTACCTATTTGGAAGCCACTCTAATCGGGTGCCATGATTGGGTCCCAGCGCCAACATCAGCGCAAAGGGACATCTGAAAACGAATGCCCCATGTCATCACCCAGGCCCCCTCCTCTACACCGAAGCCAGTCACGTGACCATACTGGGGCAGCATCAGAATAGGTATAGACATCTTTCCCTATACAGGGTAGATAGGATAGTCATAGGCTCCATGTACACGGGACGTTTGGAAACCGCTTCTGAATGATGGAGACTGACTGCTGGAAAACGTATGTTAAACGTGTTTAGCCGCGTTTGCATACCGTGTTTATAGCGTTTTTTTTAAGATAACTTCAGGAGACCTTTCAAAATGCCCAGAATGCACTGAAAAACAGTAAAAAAATTAACTATTTCAGAAATTTTGAGAGGAATAGAGATCAGAAGCAGAGAGAGCAGTATGTGTTGAGATGACCGGTCTTTTCTGGTTGTATTCACTATGGATCCCATCATGAGCATAATGCAGCGCGTTCTACCATTTGTTCCTTCACGCAAAACCTGGAACTGACTGCACTGGTGTACCGGGTCCATTGGAATACATGGAAAATGCTTTGCATGCATTTCTGATGATGAAAAAAAGGCTCTGGATAGCATTTGGATATGGAACAGTTAACCCCTTCCCGCCGGCGCCTCCCGGCCCTTTAAGAGTTTCAGACGCCGGGAGACGGGGCGGGTGGAGCGTGGTTTAGGGATCATGTGTCACGGCGGTCACATGATCGGGAAAGGTCCCGATCGAAAGCGCAGACCGGGACCTTTCCATAAGTACCGGACACGTGTGCTGGGAGCGTGCAGGGTGCACGCTCTCAGCACATATATTTATCCTTATCTGAACGCAAATGTGTAGCCACTCGGCGTCTAGACCCAGACGCCGGGAGGCTGCACATTTGTGTGCGGCCGGTGTAAAGGGGTTAAAGAACACTTTTAAACGCAAACACTTATAAACGCGGTTAGCCGCGTTTACACGCGTTTGGTGTTTGAAACTCTGATAAAATCTACTCCTAAACGCAAGTTTGGTGCGTTAAAAAAAAAATGACTGTAAACGACAGACACATAGGAAAACATTAGGGAGAGTTCAGGGGCTGCTGAAAAAAACAGCAGAAAAGCGCCTGGACATCAGTTTATCAGCTGCAGTGTACATGGACCCATAGAATGAGAGTGAAAGTAAATTTTATAGTTAGGGGTAAAACTGGAATTTCACATTAAGTGCGCAAAAAAACAAACAAAAAAACCCAAAACTTTAACCCCTTGGTGCCGGTGCCTGCCGGCCCTTTAAGGGTTTCAGAAGCCAGGAGGCGGGGTTTTAGGGTCATGTGACCACCGTGATTCACTGTCACATGATTGGGAAAGCTCCCGATCGAAAGAGATCGGGACCTTTCCGTGAGTACACTCAGCACGTTTTTCTTAATTGCACGCAAATGTGTGGCCGCTCGGCATCAAGGCCCAGACGACGGGAGGCCGCACATTTTCGTGCGGCCGGCGCCAAGAGGTTAAAGATAAATTCCTGGTATGGCCATTTTATACATAGGTACATTGGTCCAGCTTAGACTATGTACATACCATATCTGGCCAATATCTCTAGAAGCTGGAAATCAATGAAGTAGACACTGCTACTCCGGTGATCTCCACTTGTTCCGAGCCCTGCACCGAGCAGCTTACATCCTGCATTCTGAACACAGGAGATCTGCCGCTGGGCAAGGGCGCCATTTATGGAATGCATGGCAAATGTCAATGAATGCAAAGTGTTCTCTGATTGGACGACGTGAGTAGGCAGACGTGTTGTCATGTTCTCTACTTTATCCATTTAGAGACTCACTGAGAAAGTGCAAAGCAATCTCTGAAGGGCACCAGTGCCAAGCAGCCAACCTCACAATGCAGCAGGGGAGCTGCTTGGCAGCGATACTCGTGCATGCGCAGTGGGTACCCGGCTGTGAACTGTGAAGCCGCAAGCTGTCACAGCCGGGTGCCCACACTGAAGATGCCGGCGCCTGGAATACAGGACGGCCGGTGAAACGGGCTGCGGCGGGGGCAACACAGGATCGTGGGACAGGTGAGTGGCTGTTTTTTTAAAAGTCAGCAGCTACAGTTTTTGAAGCTGCTGACTTTTTTATTTACAGAGTGGAACTCCACTTTAAAAAGGCCCGGCTCCGATGCAAAGCATTGCAGTCGTGGCATGTGAACAGTCCTGCCTGTTTTTTATAATTCAGGTGGGTGGCTGTACCACCTGTACCTCGGTCCCGTGGTGTGTCCCCCGCAGCCCGTTTCACTGAGCCATCCTGTATTCCAGGAGGCCGGCATCTTCCGTGTGGGCACCCGGCTGTGACAGCTTGTGGCTTCACAGCCGGGTACCCACTGAGCATGCGCAAGTAGCGTTGCGCTTCATGAACGGTCCTGTCGTCTTGGGGGACCGGTCACGTGTCCCACAAGACTTCAGGGAGGGAGGACACCTTCCGATCGCCTAGGCGATCGGATGGAAGTGGAAGTGGGTACCTGAAAAATTCAGGTACCCGTAACCCCACCCCCCAAAGATGCCAATCCTTAATGGGGAGCAGTCCTTAAAGCGGAACTTCCCCTTTTGGGTGGAGCTCTCCGCTTTAAAGATTGGTTCCCCGCTACCCATTAAAGACTGGCACCTTTGGAGAGTGAGTACCTGAAATTGACAGGTACCCGCTCCCACTTCCATCCGATCGCCTAGCGTCCTTTTACCCTCCCTCCGCGTAGTCTTGTAGGACACGTGACAGGTCCCAGAAGACGACAGGGCCATTCAGGAAGCGCAACGCTACTTGCGCATGCTGTCACTGCCGGGGTGCCCACACGGAAGATGCCGGCTTCCTGGAATACAGGATGGCTCAGTGAAACGGGCTGCGGGGGACACACCACGGGACCGAGGTACAGGTAAGTGGCTGTTTATTTAAAGGTCAGCAGCTATAGTTTTTGTAGCTGCTGACTTTTATTTTTTGACAGGGCGAGTGGAACTTCCCCTTTTGGGTGGAACTTTGCTTTAACTCAGGGTACAGAGTTTGACTCGCAACACAGCTTGTCAAACTCGCCCACTGAGTTCAATGAGGCTGCACCGCAACTGCATGCAGGCGGTAGTACGGTATTATAGGGTTAAATCAAGTAGAACGGAAGCCATAAAACACCTACTCACCGTCTGTAAATGCCCTCTGAAAAGCACCGTGACTGGAATGAGTTTGAGATCAGTACAGTGGGGATTTCTGCACATCCTGACATGAAGAACAGACGTACGGCTCCTGGGATTAGCAGCATGTAGGCTGCTAACACAGGAAGACCCTGGTTGGGTAGCAGAGTGGTGGAAGAACGTTAGGACATCTCTTAGGCAACGCTGTCCTATCAGAAGCGAGCCTCCCCGCTGTACTGATCAGCTCCTCAGGCTCTATCCTTCCAGTTCTTGCAGCTCTCCACATAGATATCTGACAGCATTCATCTCTGAGCCTGTTAGCTTCCTCAGTGAGCTTGTGATACTGACAAGTGAGGGCATCGAGGGCCGGATAGGGACAGCCAAAGGTCTAGGGATGTGGCTTGCGGGCCACAGGCTGGACCAACGTAACTACGTATTAACCACTTGAGCTCCTGAGGATTTACCCCCCTTAATGACCGGGGCTCTTTTTGCTACTCGGCGCTGCACTAATTCAACTGATAATTGCGCGGTCATGCAATGCTGCACCCAAACTAAATTTACGTCCTTTTTTTCACACAAATAGAGCTTTCTTTCGGTGGTATTTGATCATCTGTGCGCTTTTTATTTTTCACGCTGTAAACAAAAAAAGGCCAAAAGTTTTGAAGAAAAACAATATTTTTTACTTTCAGCTATAAAAAATATATAGTAAACTCAAAGTTGGTTATAAATTTAGGCCAAAATGTATTCTGCTCCATGTTTTTGGTAAAAAAAATCCCAATAAGTGTATATTGATTGCTTTGTGTGGAAGTTATAGCGTCTACAAAACTATGGTATAGATACTGCAATTTACGCCATTTTTCTGCTATACAGCGCTGCGCTAGTTTAACGGACAATTGCGCGGTCATGCAATACGGTACATAAATGAAATTTACATCCTTTTTTTCCCACAAAGCGAGCTTTCTTTCGGTGGTATTTGATCGCCTGTGCGGTTTTTATTTTTTGCGCTATAAAAAAAAAAGGCTGACAATTTTGAGGGAAAAAAAAAAACCAATATTTTAGACTTTTTGCTATAAAACATGTCCAGTAAAAAAAAAAAATGCAAAAATCAAATTTAGTCATAAATTTCTGCCAAAATGCATTCTGCGACATGTCTTTGCTAAAAAAAAAAAACAATACGTGTAAATTAATTGGTTTACGTGAAAGTTATAGTGTTTACAAATGGCGGGAAAGATACTGGGATTTTTAGTTTTTTTTTATACTAATAATGGCGGCGATCAGCGACTTATGGCGGCAATCAGTGACTTATGGCAACCAGCGACTTATGGCGGGACTGCGGCGGACATTCTGACATTGGGGGGTACTGACTTGGGGTCACTGACATCCCCAAAAACACCAATACAGTGATCAGTGCAAAAAAAAAAAAAAAAAACACTGACACTGTACTAATGGCACTGGGGAGGAAGGGGTTAACTTTATTTTGCAGGGAAGGGTTATCTGTGTGAGGGGCGTGTTTTACTAGGGGGCGGGGTGTGTACTGCAGGGGACACCGCTGATCGAGAGAGAGAAACTCTTCTTTCTTGATCAGCTCGTCCTAGAGCTGTCAGGGAAGTGACAGACAGCACAGCTACTGCAGCTGTGCTGTCTGTCACTGTTTGCCGCCGATCGCCGGGAAACAGCCGGTAAGGACTGGCTGTGACCCCGGCGACTGACATCCGCGGCAGTGATCGACGGGACAGAAAGGGCGGCGGTGCGCCTCCTATCTGTTTAAAAAACCACACGTTTTAAAACGTGGTTTTGCCTGCCTGTGCCGCCCTGCCGCCGTATTTATACAGTGGCAGGGCGGCAAGTGGTTAAATATCCATACCTGGAATTCATTTTTAAACATACAAACTCTTTAAGATTCCCAACAAAGTTTTCTCACTCTGCCTTAGGAAAATACCCGACCCTGAGGACAAACGGTATTATAACGGGAGGCTGCCTTCTGCATAAATGTTAATCATGTATACTTTCCAATCAGTGAAACACTACTGAAATGAAGGGGCGATAAACCCTTAAACAGCTTAAAAGACTTTGTAAAACCACAAATCACCTCTGACATGCTTTATTTTGTCATTTCAGAATAAATATAGACCGTCTTCTGCAAATGTTGCTTCAAACTGTCCATTACCATATCATACATCGTTATCATACATTCAATGATCAGCTCACATTCAGTATAAAGTGGACTAGTTTGCTTTCCTTAGCATGCCTAGATTAACCCCATTGGGGTTGCAAGCGCTGATGGGATGCTGATTTTCAGCATGTCTCTTCAACAAAATCGAGCCGTTAGCTGTACACACCGAAATTTGGCTGTTTTTTTGGCCAGTGTACCCAGCTTTATACTGCTGACAACTGTCAATAGGACAAAAAGTGAGAGTGAAATCTCCCAAATAGGGATACAAGTGGGGAAAAAAAAAACAAAAAAAACCAAAACCCACAGTTTCTGATCCTTTCCTACACCTTTCACAACTAAAGAAAATAGAATTGAAGTCCTGCTTCAATTCAGTTCTTATGTAACCCAAAGAGAAAGAGGGAAAGTTGCTGCAAACCATGCTGGAGACAACAGGCCGGCTGGTTACCCTTTGTTTACAGCCGGATAGTATATACATATCAAAAATTTTTTACAGTTCAGTCATTCTGCTTGTGTCAAGGCTGTAGCCCAAATTTCACTAGATGGTGGCATGGGCAGTACCCACCCACGAGGAATACTACTGGCATCAGGATGGTCAGGTGGAGCCAAAAATTGATCCCACTTGTGTCTGAAAGAAAAGAAAAAAAAAAAAATTACTTCTTAAAGAAAGCGAGATAGTCATTTCTTCCTCATTAACCCCTCTGAGCCGGCGCCTCCCGGCCCTTTAAGAGTTTCAGAAGCCGGGAGGCAGGGCGGGGTTTTAGGGTCATGTGACCGCGGTGATTCGCTGTCACGTGATCAGAAAATGTCCCAATTGCAAGAGGAGATCAGGACCTTTCCGTGAGTCACGGACATATGTGCTGGGAGCGCGCAGGGCGCACACTCGCAGCACATATGTATTTTCAAATGGTACGCAAATATGCAGCCGCTCAGCGTCAAGGCCCAGATGCCGAGAGGCCGCATATTTGCGTGCACTTGGCGTTTAGGTATTAATACTGCAGCTACAAAGCTGTCAAGATACCAATATGTAGGTTCTCACTACTAATTTGGTTTTGAAGGTCCCCTGACGAAGTCTCATGACCTAGTGATGTAACTCGTCAGGAGGACCCAAAGACATCACACCACAATCAAAATCAGCAGGACACCTTCTTGGAGAGGTACCGACAGGCTGTATTCTTGAAGGGAAACATTCTGTGATTTTTGAAGTGCACCAGATTCATTGCACATGTCTATGTGAGTGGTATATTAGTGTTTTTAACAAAAACAGAGCTGGGAATACACAGAGCGCTATCAGCATCAATCTTTTTTGGGTAAATGGTGACATTTACCGATTGCGCAACGGATCAAATTCAAAATCCTAACACTGACGTACAAAGCCGTCCACCATACTGCCCCGAACTACATCACCGACCTAATATCCAAGTACCACCCAACACGCACACTCTGCTCCTCACAAGACCTCCTTCTCTCTAGTTCCCTGGTCTCCTCCTCCCATGCCCGCCTCCAGGACTTCTCCAGGGTGTCACCCATCCTCTGGAACTCCCTGCCCCAACCCATCAGACTATCACCTACTCTCCTCTCCTTTAGGCGCACCCTGAAAACCCACCTCTTCAGGGAAGCCTACCCCACCCCCTGCTAACTTGCCGATCTCCTCCACTCTTCCTACCACTCCATCCCCCACAGCTATCTCCTCCTGTGCCACCATCCCCTCCCTCCTAGATTGTAAGCTCCAAGGAGCAGGGCCCTCGATCCCCTCATGTTTTGCATTGTATTGGTATTGTTCTGTCACATGTTCTGTCCCCCTTTGTAATGTACAGCGCTGAGCGAACTATTGGCGCTTTATAAATACTGTATAATAAGAATAATTATCTCCATGGTTGGCTGAGGATGGAGGAGGATTAAGTTTACAGTGATTTTTGCGGTGGTTTTGTGTTTTTGCACACGAGTCTTTGACACATTTTTTCATGCGTTTTGCATTTATGGGTTTTGTTTTTTTGGGGGCAATTTGTTGTTGAGCAGATTAAAAAACGCGAAACGCACCAAAAAAGCACTGCATGCTTTTCTGCAGCGTCTCCTTTGAAGTCTATTGAACCAAAAAGTACTGTATCCTTTCTTTGTGACATCTCATCACCTTCTCCCAAAATGTGATATATGAAGGACTTTACCATCACTTTAAGGACTTTTTTTCTTTGTAATATTTTCTTTTATCTGCCAATTATGAGCGATTAAGCGCTGCATCTTGTATACTTTTACCTTTATTGTTACCAGCAATTTTATGTCAGCTGCTTTATTCTCTCTGTTAGACATTTAGCGCAGAACTACTTTTGTTATAAACATAGGGCTATGCTTTGCCGATTATCTTCTAGGCTTCTACATCTTCTAGGTATGCCAACTGCCACCATTCTAGAGCAAGAACGCAGCACAAACAAGAAAAAAAATGATTTTTAAAAGTGCTAGAAAGGCATTCTATTTCTCTCTGTATTCCTGTTGCAGAGTTCCCCTCGCTTCCTGTTTGGCAAAACACTGTCAGCAGGATAGGAAGTGAGGATAAATCTTTCAGTCAGAGCCAGAGATAGCAGTAAAAACCTGACAGGGGTTTCACCCTTCCCTATTTTACACAAATCTATGAAAACATTTTGGCTGGATATACATTTTAAGTGACAAGAACCTCCAACATGAAAAACTGACAAGCGTTAAAACATGAATGAACAAAATATCCATTACATCCTGCAGAGGCTGGATACAAGACTCACCGGATCTGGACAAGAGACACAACAGAGTGTTCAGCTTGGAGGTAGTACTGACGGAAAGGCTGGTGAGGGTGAAGAGATGGAAGCGGCTCTATCATGAAGAAAAAGAAAGTGAAATTGGTGACTTCAGTATCAAACACATTCTGGGGCGGAGGTGAGGTGGATCAGGCGGGGGCGGAGGTGAGGTGGATCAGGCGGGGGCGGAGGTGAGGTGGATCAGGCGGGGGCGGAGGTGAGGTGGATCAGGCGGGGGCGGAGGTGGATCAGGCGGGGGCGGAGGTGGATCAGGCGGGGGCGGAGGTGGATCAGGCGGGGGCGGAGGTGGATCAGGCGGGGGCGGAGGTGAGGTGGATCAGGCGGGGGCGGAGGTGAAGTGGATCAGGCGGGGCGGAGGTGAAGTGGATCAGGCGGGGCGGAGGTGAAGTGGATCAGGCGGGGCGGAGGTGAAGTGGATCAGGCGGGGCGGAGGTGAAGTGGATCATGCGGGCGGAGGTGAAGTGGATCATGCGGGGCGGAGGTGAAGTGGATCATGCGGGCGGAGGTGAAGTGGATCATGCGGGGCGGAGGTGAAGTGGATGTCAAGCACTTCTCAAATACACACAAGTATTTATTTTCTGAGCATAGGCTGTGAATTTGAACAAAATATTTAACCTCTTGGCGCAGATGCCTTCCGCCCCTTTAAGAGTTTCAGAATCCGGGAGGCAGGGCGGGGTTTTAGGGTCATGTGACCGCTATGATTTGCTCTCACATGATCAGAAAAGGTCCCAATCGAAAGGGGAGATCGGGACCTTTCCGTGAGTAGCGGACATATGTGCTGGGAACACGCAGGGCGCGCACTCTCAGCACATATGGTATTTTTTTAATTGCACGCAAATATGCGGCGGCTCGGCGTCAAGGGGTTAAAAATGTTGACTGAAATGTTAGATGTCCTACACTAGGCAGAAACTTTAGCGCAGCACACACATTGTAATCTGATTGTGCGATCAGTTTCAGATCTACCAACAACTATGTAGTCAAAGGTCAAACAACGGAAGAGAAACGTTCCCAGCTCAGCTTACCAACCAGCCTGCAAACAAACCGAATTGTCCTGTCTAACAGTATGTGTTAAAACAGGGGTTTAGTTAGCACACATTTGCAAACACATGCATAAGCTGCAGAGCCACGTCACGGCACCCCGATATTCTGTAGTTCCTAATTCTACAAATTTTCAGAGCCCCATAGTAGAGGCACATGTATTTAATGGAGAGATTGAGGGCAGGTGGACCTGAGAGAGCCCACCCCCCCCCCCTTAAAGGTACAGGAGCGCACTGGAGCATAAAGCACAATGGTAGCCAAGGTGTCCAGTGCACCCCCTCACCAACAGTTCAACAAATGGCCACTGCTTAGTCTATAACTGGCCTTCACAGCTTGCTATGAAGGCCAGTCATAGACAGGAGCAGTGGCCATTTTTTGTAGGTAGTCAAAGGGCCTGCCCGATTGACTACAAATTGATTGGATAGTCTTGGAACCACATAGGTTTGGTAAATCTAAAGATGATTGTACAGAGATTGTAACATGAAAGGTGACCCTTAGGACCCATTCACACCATATGTAATGGACTGCACTAGGCAGCCATGTTCAGTGCCGTGCGTACATAGACAAAGCAACGTGTGGTATGTTCTGTTAGTTCTGTTCATACCACTGCATGCAGTGCTGGGGACTGAAAAAGAAAGTCGATCATGCTGTACTTTTTTCAGCGGAGCATATGCAACGTAGTACACCGTATTGCAACTTAACCCACTGTAGTGAAGAAAGATGAAGGACATTTCACTTTGTGCCAGTTTGACAAAGTTGAAAAAAAAAAAAAAAGCAAGGGGTGAGACGTGTCATTTACAGCACTGCTCCCTCCACAGCGCACACCAGCAGTCACTGTGTTACTTTGGCCACTGGACTGAATAAGCCCTTAAAAGTAGAATTCCTGCCCAGCACCAACTACCCTTAAAAATGCCCCCTTCTTTCCCAACACCTATGCTTACCTATTATCAGGGCTGGCCACATGATCCTCACATCAACTAGTGACGGCTGCAAGGGAGAGGAGAGCACTCAACATTTGGTAAAGCCGGGACATGGTAACGTCACCAGGGGCGGACTGACCATTTGGAAACTCGGGCACGGGGTCAGTAGGGGGCCCCATGAGATGCCCCTGGTACCTTTTTTCATAGGCTTTTTTGAGTTTGGGCAAGGGCACAGGGGCCCCATGATCCCCTATTGCCCGGGGGCCCCATGAGTGGTCAGTCCGCCCCTGAACGTCACCCATAAGTTCCCATGTCCCAGCCACTGTTGGAACTCCCTCCTCTCCCCTGCAGCAGCCGCTGGCTGAAACAGGGGAGTCAGATCATACGACTAGATCAGAGCAGGCTGAAAATAGGTAAGTATATACATCTTTCTAACAGGTTAGTCAGCATAGATGTTAGGAGGGGACATTTTTAAGACAAGTTAGGTTTAGGATGAATTCTACTTTAATGAAATGTCACTTTATGACATGTCAACCACTTTACCCAGGTGGATGTCATAGGATGTCCCAGGAGTGGTTATACTGGAACGATACCTGCACCTGAAGGCAGGGGTGCACCGAAATTTCAGTGGCCGAAACATTTCTGCATAAAACACGCCTATCGGCTGTTATGAAAAAAAAAAAAAAAAAAAAAAGCACCGATACAGGTGCCGAAAATAACCCTGCCCCCTCGCTGCTGCCGCCCCTCACCACCCGCCCCCCTCCCACTCAATGGTTTCTCAGGTAAGGCTGAGAGCTACCGAACAATCTGGTGCTGGGCATAGAGATTAGAGAAGGAAAGATGGCCTCCACTCATCTCTATACCTTTGGAGGACCAGAGCGATGTCACTTCCGGTTCCAGCGCCTTGTAAAGCCCTAGATCAATGCTTTTTTTGATGTAATGCTTTACACTCTAGGAGAGATGTGGGGTCTTATTGACCCCATATCTCTCCATAAACAGGACCTGTTATTATTTCTATCACAAGAGATGCATGCATTCCTTGTGATAGGAATAAAAGTGATTACAAATTTTTTTTAAAAGGGACAGTGCAAAAAACAAAAAAAAAAAAACAACAAAAAAAAAGATTAAAGTGCCCCCGTCCCCACACATAGTGGTGAACACATACGTAGGCCACGCCCACATACGTAAGCAATGTTCAAACCACACGTTAGGAACGTCGAAGCAAGAGCAAAAATTCTCGCACTAGACCTCCTCTGTAACTTAACACTGCTAACCTGTAGAAAATTTTAAAGCGTCACCCATGGAGACTTTTTTTTAAGTACCATAGTTTGACGCCATTCACGAGCGTGTGCAACTTTAAAGCATGACATGTTGGGTAACATCCGCTTTCATATTTTCCAAAAATTTGGGGTATATATTGTGTTTTTTTCATCATTAAAAAGTGTATTTTTTCCAAAAATATATATTAATTTTTAAAAACTGCCCATTTCAGTTTTCGGCCAAGTGCATCCTGAATTTTCGGTACCAGAATTTTCATTTAGGTGTACCACTAGCCCGAAGTGGTTAATAAAGATGAAACTTAAAAAAAAAAAAAAAAAAAAAAAAAAGGGAAACCATGCAATGTGTTATTTACAACAAACTGGCACTGCTCTCTTGATGGTGCACCACAGCACTCGCTGTATAACCCAGCCACTGGTGTGAACAAGCCCTTACTAAATGTGAGGGGGAAAAAAGAAAAGGAAAATGATAAAAGCAAAGTATGAAAGGAAGTACTATGTCAGAACAAAGAGGGCTGAGGGCCACAGGAATATACAGGTAAGATCTAGGACTGTTAGAAGAAAACCTGCCCGTACCATCATCTCCGAACAATACGGAATCAAGTTCTCGCTGCTTTTGGAAAAATTTCTCTCTCTGTTTTTTCAGCCTCTTGTCTTTCTCCCGTTGTCTCTCTTCTTCCTGCTCTCCCTCCAGAATGACCCTGAGGGCCCTCTCCTCCGCATCATACAGGGCGACACGTTTGTGGACCAACCTGCGGAGCCTGGATATGTGATTCTTGAATGTTTCATCGGCACTAGGTGGAGGACTGACACCTGAAAAATGAGCAAAAACAGCCAACATTATGTAATAACTGTTCCTAAAACCTCATCCTCATCATGGAGCGAGTGTCAGTTCTGGCGCGCACACACACATATATGTATAAAACACAAGACACGTGGAACATGGGGGATTAACATACAGCCCAGAAAAAGCCACTGCCAAGAACAGAGTCCTTCAGAATCAGAAGGATGTTCAGCAGTCCCATTACTTTTGTGAACAAGTCGTTTGCATGTCTGTAAATGTGCTCTGTGATACAAGGTTCCATCTACATTATCCCCTCTTTGTTTACAGCTAGATTTGGCCTGACTACCAGTTCTTCGTATCAGTCAGCTGTACACTGCAGTTACAACTTTCTAAAGTGATTGTAAAAGGACAGATGCGTGGCAGCAGGGGCTGTTGACATTGGCCACAAGTTGCTGACGCCCAGCAGCAGTTATGTAGGCCATACATGGGTCGAATTTCGAACACATTTGTGACGGGAGTCACTTTGGGTAGGGGGGCCCATGGAACCAAGCTCACTTTGGAGAGGTGGGGAGACCCCTGTCTCAGCTCCCCAGATCCCTATTATGTGTAAGTCACCCTGTGCCTGTTAGGGGTACAGGGTGATCTGTCCTAATATTGGGGTGGGGGGTTGTCGATTGTTTAATGCCATGTGGTTGCATCCCATCGTTCTATTGTGTGTCTTGCTTGGGAGCAAACTATTATGGAATGTATGCATTTATGTGTATCGGCTTGGTGGGGGGGGGGGGGGGGGGGGGGGGGGTGTCTCCAGCAGCCCTCCCTCCTGATCGGACTGTCTGTTGGTGTGTCTTTTGTTACTAAATGTAGATTGCCCCACCCTTTGTCATTATGGAGGGGGGATTGTCCCGAGTGTATAAAAAGCCAGTTCGAGTTTAAATGAAGAGTTCCATGTTCAGACAGACTGGTGTTGTCTACTCTTGTTTGGTCAGCTGTGGTGTCTGTGGTCGGTGTTCAAACGGGGAAGCGTCACAGCTCATGTTCATTTCTTTTTCGTTTATATTTCCCGTACGATTCTCCCATCATTGATTCGAAATTCGTTCATCTTTCAAAAAATTTCCAACATGCCCAATTACTCAAGTTCGATGGTCACACGAAAATTGGCCGTTTCTGTGACCCACTAATGGTGCGAAAATCAAACGAAAATTCCTAGAAAAGATTTTCGAAAGAAAATTCTTTCGGAATTCGACCCGTGTATGTCCGGCTTTAGTATTCATTTTGGGAATGACAAAAGGAGGCACATTACAAGCTAAAATATTCAGGAGATATTATTTGACCTGCTATACCAGGGGTCTCCAAAGTGTGGCTTGTGGGCCGAATGTGGCCCTTGGCTTGACTTTGTCAAGCCCTTGAGGCACTATTCTTTTTACTGATAGGAGGCGCCATTCCTCCCACCGACACCATTGATGGGACGCCATTCCTCCCACCGACACCAATGATGGGGCGCCATTCCTCCCACCGACACCAATGATGGGGCGCCATTCCTCCCACCGACACCAATGATGGGGCACTATTCCTCCCACTGACACCAATGATGGGGCGCCATTCCTCCCACCGACACCAATGATGGGGCGCCATTCCTCCCACCGACACCAATGATGGGGCGCCATTCCTCCCACCGACACCAATGATGGGGCGCCATTCCTCCCACCGACACCAATGATGGGGCGCCATTCCTCCCACTTGCTGGACAGTTTGATTGATTAAAGGAAGTTAAAAAAACTATCAAAACCTTAAGAAAATTAATATGGCCACCAAATCTAATGCAGGCCATAGACTGGTTGAAAATCGGCCAGAAAAAAAAAAATGGCCAATTTTCGCACAGTTAGTGGGTTAATTGGTCAGCCGTTTCTTGGGGTTTTGGCACATTTTTTTTAACCGTAAAGTTGGAAATTCGCAGCCGATTTTGACTATCGGCCGATTTTCACGGCAATAATGGGCAAATCAGCCGATCGTTTTACCGATAAAAAAAATCTGCGCATGAGCCGTGACCTGCAAGAAGAAGAAGAAAAAGAAGAAGAAGAAAAAGAAGAAGAAAAAGAAGAATTCCAGTCCGCTATTATATTTTATATGAAAAGTCTTGCAGTTGCAACAAATGTATCTATTTGTATCTGAATAAAAACATATGTGACCGAAATGGATGCAAATAGATACATTTGTTGCAACTGCAAGACTTTTCATATAAAATATAATAGCGGAACTCTCTGCAAGGGACAGAAGTAATTAAATGCCGGCCGTATATGGGACGAAAATAGGCCGATTTTTTTTACTGTCAGTGGTAACGTGGGCCGATCGAACAACTGATTTTTCATTACCCGCCTATGGCCTGCATAAGAATTGGTAAACTGCAATTTGATACATTTTTGGTTTTGTGTATAATACCACTTTAAAACTGCTGATATATATATACACACACACTTCTCACCTTTCCTTGCAGCAGCCTCTTTTCTCAGCTTTCTCAACTTTTCCAAGGATTTCAGCATATCCAGCATTTTTTTGGTATCGGCTTGTTTTCTCCTCACCTCCCCAAGTACACTGTCAGCAGCAGCTTTTAGTTCCCGTTCCTGTAATGATGTGTAGAAAAAAGTTAGTTTCACTTAATTAAAGTGTTCTATCCACACAGAATGTGCAGAATACAAATTAGAACACAGGACCAATAGATCTCGGCTTTCTGAAATACTGTATAGCAGTGACAGACAAAGAATGTTCAAGAGTAAATGTAATTTCCAAGTGTAAATGTTTTTCCTAGAAGCAATCAGGATCTTGACGTTAACAGATATATAATGTATAAGGACGTGTACTCACAGGGTTATGTCTATATAGGGGCAGGGAATACAACAAGCTTTTACAAAGAATTAGCAAAAAATAAATAAAAAAGATATTTGCACTGTTCAAGCATTATGGCCACCTGAAGAATCAGCAAGTTCTAAAGGAGTGTTGGCTGTGCGCACCCTCCTGCACCCCCACTGGCTGGCTCTGTGTACCCTCCTGCACCCCCACTGGCTGGCTCTGCGCACCCTCCTGCACCCCCACTGGCTGGCTCTGCGCACCCTCCTGCACCCCCACTGGCTGGCTCTGCGCACCCTCCTGCACCCCCACTGGCTGGCTCTGCGCACCCTCCTGCACCCCCACTGGTTGGCTGTGTCCACCCTCCTGCACCCCCACTGGTTGGCTGTGTCCACCCTCCTGCACCCCCACTGGTTGGCTGTGTCCACCCTCCTGCACCCCCACTGGTTGGCTGTGTCCACCCTCCTGCACCCCCACTGGCTGGCTGTGTCCACCCTCCTGCACCCCCACTGGTTGGCTGTGTCCACCCTCCTGCATCCCCACTGGTTGGCTGTGTCCACCCTCCTGCATCCACCCTCCTGCACCCCCTCCCTCGGCCTGACTGTGTCCACCGTCCTGCACCCCCACTGGCTGGCTGTGGGCAACCTCCTTAACCCCCACTGGCTGGCTGTGGGCACCCTCCTTAACCCCCACTGGCTGGCTGTGGGCACCCTCCTTAACCCCCACTGGCTGGCTGTGGGCACCCTCCTTAACCCCCACTGGCTGGCTGTGGGCACTCTCCTTAACCCCCACTGGCTGGCTCTGTGCACCCTCCTGCACCCCCACTGGCTGGCTCTGCGTACCCTCCTGCACCCCCACTGGCTGGCTGTGGGCACCCTTCCTGCACCCCCTCTGGCTGGCTCTGCGCACCCTTCCTGCACCCCCTCTGGCTGGCTCTGCGCACCCTTCCTGCACCCCCTCTGGCTGGCTCTGCGCACCCTTCCTGCACCCCCTCTGGCTGGCTCTGCGCACCCTCCTGCACCCCCACTGGCTGGCTCTGCGCACCCTCCTGCACCCCCACTGGCTGGCTCTGCGCACCCTCCTGCACCCCCACTGGCTGGCTCTGCGCACCCTCCTGCACCCCCACTGGCTGGCTCTGCGCACCCTCCTGCACCCCCACTGGCTGGCTCTGCGCACCCTCCTGCACCCCCACTGGCTGGCTGTGTCCACCCTCCTGCACCCCCACTGGTTGGCTGTGTCCACCCTCCTGCACCCCCACTGGTTGGCTGTGTCCACCCTCCTGCACCCCCACTGGTTGGCTGTGTCCACCCTCCTGCATCCCCACTGGTTGGCTGTGTCCACCCTCCTGCACCCCCACTGGCTGGCTGTGGGCACCCTCCTGCACCCCCACTGGCTGGCTGTGGGCACCCTCCTTAACCCCCACTGGCTGGCTGTGGGCACCCTCCTTAACCCCCACTGGCTGGCTGTGGGCACCCTCCTTAACCCCCACTGGCTGGCTGTGGGCACCCTCCTTAACCCCCACTGGCTGGCTGTGGGCACCCTCCTTAACCCCCACTGGCTGGCTGTGGGCACCCTCCTTAACCCCCACTGGCTGGCTGTGGGCACCCTCCTTAACCCCCACTGGCTGGCTGTGGGCACCCTCCTTAACCCCCACTGGCTGGCTGTGGGCACCCTCCTTAACCCCCACTGGCTGGCTGTGGGCACCCTCCTTAACCCCCACTGGCTGGCTGTGGGCACCCTCCTTAACCCCCACTGGCTGGCTGTGGGCACTCTCCTTAACCCCCACTGGCTGGCTGTGGGCACCCTCCTGCACCCCCACTGGCTAGCCGTGGGAACCCTCTCTAGCTTCCTGTGTGCACCCTCCTGCACCCACACCGGATGGCCATCTGCACCCTCTTGTTCCCACACTGTGGTTCTGTTTACCACTGCATCATTACTGTGGAAGGAACCACAACTCCCAGCAGGGAACCTGACACCCAACACATGGAATTGTGTCAGGGGTGAAGTCAGAGTGGAACTCCAGATAAATCATTTTCTGTTTTGCGATAAAATGGGGGAGAGTTACAGCCCCTGTTAGGTTTCTATCACCATCTGGGAAATTCCTTCTATCCGCAGTAACAATGGTCTTTGGGACATTGAGATTATAATTAGATGCCTCGCTGAAATATGGGGGCTCCCCTTAGGGCCTATCGATACTAATGCATTGTGCGATTTGCCGCAAAGCACAGTAAAATGAGTATGGCAGTGCAGTGTTGTGGTCTTATTCATTGGCACCCCAACTCGCTAACACAGGACTAAGCAAACAAGTCACATGCTGGTGCCCTGCATTGCAAAAAAAGGGTGAGGTCAGTTTTGGCTTCATGGTTTTGTGCCAATAGTCCACTGAAAATGAATGGCCGGCCTGAACACAAAGCTCCTCTAACATGTAAATTGTTGATCCAGGGAATATCCGATTGCCTCTCGGGGGATCAGGAAGGAATATTTTTTCCCTGTAGGAGAAAATTGGATCGTGCTTTGCTGGTTTTTTTTTGCCTTCCTCTGGATTAACTGTGGGTGTAGGATTATAACTTTTTGTTTTGTTTTATTAATGGTTGAACTGGATGGACTTTTGTCTTTTTTCAGCCAGACTATGTAAATTATTATAGTACAGGATTTATATAGCACCAACAGTTTGCTCAGCGCTTTACAATATAAATGGCCCTTCATGCACCATTGTGGATTCCAGCACATCTCAGATTTCAGCAGCAAGCTTTGTCAAAACGTAGGCAGCCTATAGATGAAGACCATCAGTGTGACTACAGTTAAAGCAAAGCTGAAGTTCGGTATAATTATTTTTGGGATACAGCGCCATAAAAGGTGGAAAGAAAGAAAAGTGCTCGATTCCCCCACTGCTATTGTGCTCTGCCAGCGGAAAGCCTTACCTGCCAGCAGAACACAATGATCACTGCTGGCAGGTATATAGATACACACATACATTGGGCAGCACAGTGGCTAAATGGATAGCACTTCCGCCTGGCAGTACTGGGGTCGTTGGTTCGAATCCCAGCCTCGGCACCACCTGCCTGGAGTTTGTATGTTCTCCCTGTGCCTGCGTGGGTTTCCTCCGGGTACTCCGGTTTCCTCCCACACTCCAAAGACATGCTGGTAGGTTAATTGGCTCCTGTCTAAATTGTCCCTAGTATGTGTATGTATGAATGTGAGTTAGGGACCTTAGATTGTACGCCCCTTGAGGGTTAGGGACTGATGTGAATGTACAATATATATGTAAAGTTCTGCGTACATTGATGGCGCTATAAAAGTACCTGAAATAAATAATAATACATTAAACATCAGCTTTAACCACTTCCGGGCCACAGATGTACCCGTATGTTGCTGGAATTTCAGTGGTTGTGCGCTGAAGGCATCACCTCGGTACTGTTTTTTTTTACAGCTGGTGGTTGGCTCTCTTGTACAAACAATTGGACCAGCTGCTAGACGCTTGATTGCTTGTACAAGCACTGGGAGCGGACGCAACACCGCCCCCCCCCCTCCAGATCTCCCTTCCCACCAGGAGTCCCAAGCAACCAGCCAGCGCATCCGCCGGCTGGCCAGACAGCCAAAGCCAGAATCGGCTTGGATAGGCTCTCCTTTATTGAAAACCGGAAGCGATGACCTGCCATCTCGGCGCCATTTTTAAAGATCTGAAAGCATTCAAAAATAGTGATCTTGGGGTTCTGAATTGTTCCAAGGGCAGAGGAGGGATTTAGGGTCTCATAAAATACCTGTCACGTGTTTATTGTTGTCACAGTGGATGTTTATATTCGTTGTGACCAGGGTGGATAAAAATCAATGATTAAAAAAAAAAAAAAAAAAAATCGGATTTTTATTTTTTTCATTTAAATCGGATTTTTATTTAAATCAGATTTTTTTAAATAAAATGCTTTTTGAGGAAAATATATTACTATCCAAAGGTTATTCCATCATGAAATAAAGATTAGTTTTTTAATTATGTAGAATAAGGCTGCATATGTTTAATTTTTTTGGTACATAAATTCCATGAATCCATTCACAATGTCATGCTCTTCCAGGGGTTTTTGTAAGATTATTGGGCAGTTTCTCTGCCTACAAGATATTATCACAGATGCTCGGTTTACTTTTGCAGTTCTCAAAACTGAATTGGACTCAGCGGAGATCACATGCCTCTTCACAGCAAAAATGTTAGAACATGAACAGAGTTAAGAAAAAGACCTTCATCCTAACTTCTACAAACCTATGAATACAGAATCAACCCCTTCACTGCTAAGTTTCAAGAAGTTCAGTGAATAGAATAGAAACAATATTTTTCTGATTGTTTGGAGTGGAATAGATCTGCACAAGAAGAAAGTGAAACTAAGTGTGAGGAGGAGGAAGGGGCTGACAGTCTAAGTTTCCTAAAATATATATACCGTATTTTTCGCTCCATAAGACGCACCTAGGTTTTAGAGGCAGAAAACAGGAAAAAAAAAAGTTCTGAACTAATGGACTGCAGACATAGTACAGGAGATGACCAGAGACTGCGGACAGCACAGGGATGACCAGGGACTGCGGACAGCACAGGGATGACCAGAGACTGCGGACAGCACAGGGATGACCAGAGACTGCGGACAGCACAGGGATGACCAGAGACTGCGGACAGCACAGGGATGACCAGAGACTGCGGACAGCACAGGGATGACCAGAGACTGCGGACAGCACAGGGATGACCAGAGACTGCGGACAGCACAGGGATGACCAGAGACTGCGGACAGCACAGGGATGACCAGAGACTGCGGACAGCACAGGGATGACCAGAGACTGCGGACAGCACAGGGATGACCAGAGACTGCGGACAGCACAGGGATGACCAGAGACTGCGGACAGCACAGGGATGACCAGAGACTGCGGACAGCACAGGGATGACCAGAGACTGCGGACAGCACAGGGATGACCAGAGACTGCGGACAGCACAGGAGATGACTGCTGACCTTTGGGGAGGGGGGGGAGCGGGTACCTGAAAATTTGACAGGTACCCGCTCCTACTTCCGCAGAGTAGTGTGGGCGCTCGGCGTGACAGCCAGATGCCCAGTGCGCATGAGCAAGAAGCACTTGCGCTTTGTGATTGGTCCGGCGGCTTCTGGGATCTGTCATGTGTCCCAGGTACCGCCTTACCATTCACAAAAAGCACCGCTTCTTGCGCATGCGCACTGGGCACCCGGCTGTCATGCCCACACTACAGAAACCGGGAAGACAGCGCACCGCTGGATAAAGGAACAGGTAAGATCAAAGAACAACTCCGCGGAAGTAAGAGCGGGTACCTGTCAGATTCAGGTACCCGCTCCCCCCCCCTCCCCAAAGGTCAGCAGTCATCTCCATAAGGTCCCGCTGCAGAGCTGAGCGGCCGGCCCGGTATTCTGACACGGCCGCGGTGGAAATACCGGACCGGCCGCTCCATATTCGCTCCATAAGACGCACTGACATTTTCCCCCCTTTTTGGGGGGGAAAAAAAGTGCGTCTTATGGAGCGAAAAATACGGTATTTTGTTTAGCCAAATTAGTTACCAAACATGGATGTTTAAGCAAATCACAGATGCTGGAATGTTATTGTTTCAGTTGAATAAATCTATTTAAATTGTTATTATTAAGGTAATGATTATTTTTCTCCTTCCTAAGTACAACAGAAAAGTTGTCCAAATATGAATGATTAACCTATTAAACTAGGGATAAAAACACTAATATGAAAAGTTGTTATTCTAAAAATCTTCATCTACTTGTATATTAAAGTTATAGCAGCAAGAATTAGTCTTTATGTAGAAAACTAGGATTTACATCAAGCCTTACTGACTAGTGATTTAAATCAAATCCCCCCTGCTTGTGACAGCAATAAAAGTGATGAAAAAAAAAAAATTTAAAGTGACAGTGTAATAAAACAAAAAAACTGAAGTGCCCCAGCACTCGTGCGCAAAGGAGCATGACGCGTCGGACTCACACGCATGCAAACGGCAATCGCCACAATCGTCAGATCACGGGAAGTAATTCTAGCACCAGACTTCCTCTGTGAATATTGAGTGGTAACCTGTAAAAGCTTTTAAAGCGTCGCCTATGAATAGTTAACTTTACGACGCTTGTTGCCGTTGGACGGGTATGCGCAATTTTAAAATATATGTTTGGCGGTTCAAAGACATTTTCTAGCAAAAAATACTAATTTTAAAATGTAAAAAAAAGTGACAGAAATGGCTTGGGGCTGAAGTGGGTAAGAGATCTAAGCAGGGATTTACTTCTGTAACAAAAGGCAGGTCACTATAGCCCACCTATTAGATGCTCCTAGAAATGGATCTTATCCTGGTTGCAAATTAGCAAACAATTTCTACTACCACTCTCCTGTAACTAAAGGAAAAACTTTTTTTTTTTTTTTTTTTTTTTTTTTTAGTTTTGGACAGAGTGGAGAGGGATGAGACCCCCTGTCAGTTTTTATGGCTGTCTGTGTCCCCCATTAGGGAGATTCCCCCTCTCGGTTTGTCCTGTTTACTAGTATCATTGAAAGTTGATACCAGAACGGTATCAGATCAGAACCCCTTCAATGGGGACAGTAGTTCTGGTGACACCCCAGGATTTCTTCACTTCAGAGGGATTTCCTCTCACTTCCTGTTCGGCTGTGGTACAGGAAGTGAAGGGAAATCTCCTCTATGGGACACAGATGGCAAAAAATAAACTGACGGGATATAACACTCCCTTACTCTAGCCAAAATGAAAAAAAAAAATGTCTACTTTAACCCCTTCCCAACCACCCTGGCATCCTCTTCAACTACTTGCCGTCCGGCCTATGGTCAAATGACAACCAGGCGAACACTTCGTCCCTCCAGGAGGGCGTCAAATGACGTGCTTCCTGGATTGCACTCTGTGCGTACCTGCAGGGCCGTGCTGTGGCGTGATCTGTCACCGGCTGTGTACCTCGGACACGGCAGATGACAGATCTGTGTACCGGCCCCGTTGCCAGTACCATGTGACCTATTGTGACCAATCACAGCAGGTCACATGACAGTTGTCTACAATGGCTGGCTTCCTTTCATGCCATCTATTGTAAACAAATGTGTCTAGCTGTGAATGGTCACAGCGACCAAATGCACAGACTGAGTCAATCACAGCCCATCTGTGTCATGTGATTAGCCGTGGCCAATCACAGCTAATCACAACAAACAAAAACCCTGAACTAATTGATTTCATTCAGTTAAATGCTTGTTTATAGCCAAGGAATTCTATAAGCAATCAAATTGCGTAAAATAAAAATACTGATCACTTGTTATAGGGAACAATTCAACCAAATGATGCAAACAAAGGGGCACAATTCCTACTAATAATAAATGCCCATAGTGGTGACGTAATGTCATCACCCGCTTGCCACTACTATGCATGGGCCAGGTATTGGTCTCCTTTTCCAAGGATGCAATAAAGCCGACTACTCAGTATTATCCCTTGTAATTACTTTTTATTGATTACATGGCAGGGCACAGCAATAACTCGCTAACACGTTTCGACCAATAGCATCATGAGTAAGGCTTCATCCAAAACATGTTAGCGTGTTATTGCTGTGCCCTGCCATGTGATCAACAAAGAATCATTACAATGGATGCTATGGAGGAAGTTTTTTTCTTCCTATTGGCACCATTTTGGCTTATCGCTAACACTGTACACTACCCCCAGAGCAGATCTGGCAGTTAGTGACAGTATTGCCGATCTCTTGTAACCTGAAGTCCTCTAACCCCCCGATAACTTGGTTACTATGGTAAAATTATACTACTTTGGTCATAGTGCAGTATGAAAAAAAAAATCTTAAAAAAAAGAGAAAAAAATTTAATAAAAAATACATTTTTTTTTCCCATACTGTCACCAGTCAGTGTCCCTGATCACCGCCATACCAGTTATATGCCGATACTGCACGGTGACAGTATGTAAAAAAAATAAATAAATAAAAGTGAAAATTTGTTTAATTTCTTCATTTTCTGAAATGACAAAAAAAATTACAACTTCAAAAAAAAAACAAAAACTCGCCGTGCCTCTTATGAAATACGTCGGACTGTCTGCTTTGCAAAAAAGGGGTCATTTGGGGGATATCTGTACCATGCTGACATTTGGGGGGATATCTGTACCGTCCTGACATTTGGGGGGATATCTGTACCGTCCTGACATTTGGGGGGATATCTGTCCTGACATTTGGGGGATATCTGTACTGTCCTGACATTTGGGGGATATCTGTACTGTTCTGACATTTGGGGGATATCTGTACTGTCCTGACATTTGGGGGATATCTGTACTGTTCTGACATTTGGGGGATATCTGTACTGTTCTGACATTTGGGGGATATCTGTACTGTTCTGACATTCTTGGACCTCAAGAAATTAGATTGGCTGTCAGTACTTCAGGATTGATCAATATTCAGATCTATACCATAGTTTGTGAACTCTATAACTTTCCTACAGACTAAATAATACATCCTAATTTGGGTTATTTTCACCAAAGACATGTAGCAGAATACATCTCGGCCTAAATTTATGAACAATTATTTATTTGCAAACTTTTATAACAGAAAAAGAAAAACGTGTTTTCAAATATTCAGTCTTTTTTTTTGTTAATTTAGCAAAAAATAGTAGTGATTAAATACCACCAAAAGAAAGCTCTAGATGTGTGAACAAAATGATAAAACTTTAGTCTGGGTACAATGTTCTATGACTGCACAATTGTCAAAGTGTGAGAGCGCTGAAAGCTGAACATTGGCCTGGACAGGAAGGGGGTAAAAGTGCCCGGAATTGAAGTATTGAAAGCTTTTAAAGCCCGGGGGGGGGGGGGAATGGGAAGGATCGGTGATTGTGACCACTATGATTGGCTGTCACAGTGGTCACATGATTAGAAGCTGGTCCTGCCGGAGACATATAGGTGCAACAGGTGCATGTTAAAGCCCAGCTTTTTGCCGCAGCAAGCAAGCGTTGCCGCAGGGTAAAGGGGTTAACTAAAAGAAACAGAAGCCATGTAATCATTACCCACCTTTTTCTTTTCCTCCACCTGTTGGACACACCGCATCCTCCAGCTGTCAATCTCAGCCTCTCTCTCTGCAACGCGTTCTGCTGCCTCCTTTTCCTCCTCGCTTACTTGCCTTCTGCGCTGCCCGCGAAGTCTCTTCTTACGTATTCTACCCAATTTCAATTTAACACATTCAATAAACCCCGGCTTCTCTAGTTCCTTTATTCTTTTCGCCAGATCTCCTTTTATGTCTTTGGCTTTTTCATAATCTCGATCCCAAGAGGGTCCTTCCTCTTTATTCTTTTCCAGACTCTGACACAAGGAGCTGAGTTGTGAGACAAGGGTCAAGGCACCATATATTAAGTTCCGGGCCTCTGGTATAGAAACAGGTTGAACAGATTCAGGCTTCGAAGGAGGAAGCTTATTTCTCCGATATGTCGAGAAGTTGTACAGCCACCGCTGAAAGAGGTCCTTATTTGATGGGTCTTCCACCTGCATCTCACTTTGCCTGCTTGGGTTCATCAAACTTTTCTCATTAAAAATTTGCTGTTGTGCGAGTCGCTGATCTCTAATGATGTCCGGTACATCTTGGTGGAAAAAATTGGCACCGCCTACTTGAAAACTATTCTTACTAAAAAATGGATTGTTTTGCATACCAATTACTTCAGAAGTTGTATAAGGATCAGGTTGGTGTCCAGGTCTTATCTCCTGATGCAAGTGGATGTCCTGCCTATGAAGATTCAAAAGAGTTGTATCGTCTGACCTTTCTGGCTCCTGAGCTTGAGTCGGAATATGAGAGACCTCCTGGCCACCTTTCATGGAAGGGCCACCAAATACAGCATCCATTTGAGGATTAAAAAAAGATGGAATGGTTGGAGGATTAGGTGGAGGTCCATGAAGAGATGGAGGAAAACTGTAATGGCTTTGTACAGGATTGATAGGATGTTGAATGTTTTGAGAAGGCTCTGGTGGTAGTTGTGTAGAGCTCTGCTGTATAATACTTGGAGGTGGTACTCTATGGTTGAACATATCATTTGGTAGTGGCCTATTCAAAGATAGTGGATTAAATCCTTCAGGTTGAGAGCCTCCAAAAGATGAAATCCCAGGTTCTCGAGACTGGGGAGTTCTTTGAAAACTCTGCAAGTCTTCCACCCTGAATGTGTCTTGTCCAGGTCCTTTCTGCTGCAACTCATTCAAAAGCTGGCCTTCCTGGTGAGTTTCACCAAACTGAACATTACTGGGTTTGGATGGTGCACTCTTAAAATCACCAGACTGTGGGCCTCCACCATGATGAAATGTTCTCTGGTCAGTACTGGCCAAATGAGGAGGAATACTGACCTGTTTTGCTCCATGAAGAAATTCTCTCTGTTCCATGCTTGTCAAATGAGAAGGAATACCAGACTGGAGACCTCCATGATGAAATACTCTCTGATCCATACGAGGAAGAATATCAGACTGGAGACCTCCTTGCTGAGATATTCTTTGATCAGTGCTAGCCATATGATGAATACCAGACTGAGCAGCTCCATGCTGAGATAGTCTCTGCTCAATACTATCCATACGAGGAGAAATATCTGACTGGGGATCTCCATGCTGAGGTACTCTAGGCCCAGTGCTGACCATATGACCTCCATGCTGTAATACTCTCTGGTCTGTGCTGGTTACATCGGGAGAAATATGCAGGCTATGCCGAGATAATCTATGCTCATCACTGGTCATATGAGGAATCTCCAACTGGGGACCTCCATGCTGAGATAGTCTAGGACCACTGCTGGCCATATGAGGAATACCTGACTGAAGCCCTCCATGCTGAGATATTTTCTGTTCAATGCTGGCTATGTGAGGAGAAATATCCAACTGAGAACCTCCATGCCGCTCAATGCTGGCCATATGAGGAATACCAGACTGTGGACCTCCATGATTAAAAGCTCTCTGCTCAATGCCAGTCATATGAGGAGGAATACCAGACCTAGGATCTCCATGGCGAGATGCTCTCTGATCATTGCTGGTCATATAAGGAGGAACACCAGGCTGATGACCTCTCTGCTCAGTGTTGGTCATATGAGGAGGAGTGCCAGACCTAGGATCGTCATGCTGTGATGTTCTCTGCTCAGTGTTGGTCATATGAGTTATGCAATGCTGAGGACCTCCATGATGAGATGTTCTCTGCTCTGTGCTGGCCATACGAGGAGGAATATCTGAATGAGAACCTCCATGCTGCTCAGAGCTGGCCATATGAGGAATACTTGACTGAAATAACCCATACTGCAATGTTCTCTGCTCCATGCTAGCCATATGAGGAGGAATGCTCAACTGAGAACCTCCATGTTGCTCAGTTCTGGCCATACGATGACCACCAAGCTGAGGATCTCTATGATACGATGTTCTCTGCTCCTTGGTGAGCATATGAGGAAGAACAGCAGACTGTGGACCTCCATGCTTCTCAATGTTCACGATATGAGGAATACCAGGCTGAGGATCTCCATACTGTAATGTCCTCTGCTCTATGCTGGCCATACGGGGAGGAATATCAAAATAAGAACTTCCGTGCTGCTCAGTGCTGGCCATATGAGGATTACCAGGCTGAGGACCTCCGTGATAAGATGTTCTCTGTTCCTTGATGAGCATATGAGGAGGAATCCCAATCTGAGGACCTCCATACTGCGATGTTCTCTGCTCTATGCTGGCCATACGAGGAAGAATATCTGAATGAGAACCTCCATGCTGCTTAGTGCTGGCCATATGAGGATCACCAGGCTGAGGACCTCCATGGAGAGATGTTCTCTGCTCCTTGGTGAGCATATGAGGAGGAATAGCAGACTGAGGACCTCCAAGATGAGTTGCTTTCTGCTCAGTGCTGCTCCTGTGAGCAATACCCGTCTGAGGACCGCCTATTGCAATGTTCTCTGCTCTATACTTTCCATCCGAAGAGAAATATCTGGGTGAGGACCTCCATGCTTCCCAATGTTGGCCATATGAGGAATCCCAGGCGGTGGACCTCCATGGTGCTCAATGCTGGCCATATGAGGAATCCCAGGCGGTGGACCTCCATGGTGCTCAATGCTGGCCACATGAGGAATCCCAGGCGGTGGACCTCCATGGTGTGGACCTCTCTGACTCAGTGCTGGGCCCTATGAGGAGGAAGCCCAGGCTGAGGCCCCTCCCCTCCAGCACTGCCATAAGGGAACAGACCTGACTGCTCCTCGTGCTCTTCTACTGAATAGGCCCGTCCATGGTGAAGTGCTCCGGCTCCAGGGTCCCACACCGTCCGCGCTCCTCCCCTCCGTCCTCTGAGAGCCTCCCTGTCCACACTGCGCATTCTGAGCTCTGCTGTCCCAGGCCCGTCCATGGGAGAAGTCCGTGTACGACCCGGACGGGATAGTGAGGAGAGGCTTCCTGATACTAGTCCCCGGCTGGCCTGAATGGTCGCCGCCATAGCGAGGCCTGCTCCAAGAGCCATCGTCCTGCCGCCGCCTCTCATGACAACAAGGAAGTGAGGCGGAAGTCGTCAGAGAGCACGTGAGAAGGGCGAACCTCAGCGCGGATATTGTATATAGAGCATCACCTAGTGGCTGGAGGGTGAACTGCGACACCTCGTGGCTGGAGGGTAAACTACGAGACTTAGTGGCTGGAGGGTGAACGGCGACACCTAGTGGCTGGAGGGTAAACTACGAGACTTAGTGGCTGGAGGGTGAACGGCTACACCTAGTGGCTGGAGGGTAAACTACGAGACTTAGTGGCTGGAGGGTGAACGGCTACACCTAGTGGCTGGAGGGTGAACGACGAAACCTAGTGGCTGGAGGGTAAACTAGGAGACTAAGGCTGGCCATACATTATACAATTATCTGGAGAATTTGGTTTAGATTTACCAAAAACCATATAATAGGAGGACACACCTAAACAACACTTTCAGTTGTATCCAATTAGGCAGGCCCTTGCACTACACAGTTGAGGGTAAATCTAAAGGAAATTGGGCAGAAAATTGGAAGATAATTGTATAATGTATGGCCAGCCTTAGTGGCTGGAGGGTGAACGGCAACACCTAGTGGCTGGATGGTGAACTGCGTCACCTAGTGGCTGGATGGTGAACTGCGACACCTAGTGGCTGGATGGTGAACTGCGTCACCTAGTGGCTGGAGGGTGAACGGCGTCACCTAGTGGCTGGAGGATGAACAGCGACACCTAGTGGCTGGAGGGTGAACGGCGTCACCTAGTGGCTGGAGGATGAACAGCGACACCTAGGGGCTGGAGGGTGAACGGCACCTAGGGGCTGGAGGGTGAATGGTGAAACCTAGTGGCTTGAGGGGTAAACTGCGACAGCTAGTGGCTGGAGGATGAACAGCGACACCTAGGGGCTGGAGGGTGAACTGCAACACCTAGTGGCTGGAAAGTGAACTGCGACACCTAGTGGCTGGAGGATGAACTGAACCACCAAGTCCACATTTAAAGCCCCCCCCCCCCCCCCCCCCCCCGATCACATTAGAGTCCCTCCTACAGATCAGAGCCCCCCTTTCCATCAAAGTCCCCCCATTCTATTTGAGAGCCCCACCACATCAGAGTCCCCTCCCCATCACATCAGAGTCCTCCACCACAAAAGATCCCCCCTTCCCATCACATAAGAGTCCAAATACAACAGAAGCCACCTCCTTTTCTATTTAAGTCCCTCACCACATAACAGCCCCTCCTTCCCATCAAAAATCCTGTACCATAGATCAAAATTTTTAGATTTTTGTAAAATTAAAAAAAAAACCTCTAAAAGAACATTACTTACTTGAAAACGAACCAGTAAATAAGCTGATCTGTTTAATCGATTAGTGAGTTCCTGTTCCCACACAGGGGCTCTGGAGGTAAGGAGTCTTTCTCAGCAGGGAGTACAGAATTCATTATATTTTGTGCCAGGATATAGGCAGACACCTCGACAACCTGGGCCTGAGATCTCCGCTGATCCCAAGGAATAGTAGAACATGGCCTGTGCTCCATGAAAGGGGTGGCAGAGTTGGGAGTGTGCTCTAGTGATAGGCCTGGTGAAACTCCTGACTGGAGGGTCTCCTAGAAGGATTACATAGGAGCCCCCTATCCATTTCAGGTCTTCCATCACATATAAGTCCTCCATCTGAGGTTTCTGCTTAAGATTCCCCCAAACATATTAGAAGCTCCCCTTCCCGTTAGTTCCCAGCATCACATTGTTTCCTAGATACACAGAACATTATAGGTAAAGTTAATCCCAGGGAATATCCGATTGCCTCTCGGGGGATCAGGAAGGAATTTTTTTCCCAGCAGGAGCAAATTGGATCGTGCTTTGCTTGTTTTTTTTTGCCTTCCTCTGGATCAACTGTGGGTGTAGGATTATAACTTTTTTTTTCTATGGTTGAACTGGATGTACTTTTGTCTTTTTTCAGCAGACTATGTAACTATGCAATACGGATGATATACACTATATTGCCAAATGTATTGGGCCAGCCCTCCAAATCATGTGATTCAGGTGTTCCAATCCCCTCCATGGACACAGGTGTATACAATCAAGCCCCTAGGCATGCAGACGGCTTCTACAAACATTAATGAAAGAATGGGTCGCTCTCAGGAGCTCAGTGACTCCAAGAGTGGTCCCGTGATAGGTTGTCACCTGTGCAATAAGTCCATCCGTGACATTTCCTGGCTACTAAATATTCCACGCTCAACTGTTAGTGGGATTATAACAAAGTGGAAGCAACTGGGAACAACAGCAACTCAGCCACCAAGTGGTAGGCCACGTCACATGACAGAGCGGGGTCAGCGCATGCTGAAGCGCACAGTGTGCAGAAGTCACCAACTGTCTGCAGAGTCAATAGCTAAAGACCTCCAAACTTGGTGTGGCCTTCAGATGAGTGCAACAACAGTGTGTAGAGAGCTTCATGGAATGGGTTTCCATGGTCGAACAGCTGCATCCAAACCAGGGGTTGGACTGACAACTCATGGGGCCCCTGTGTCCTTGCCCACACTCAAAAAAGCCTATAAAAAAGGTACCAGGGGTATTTCATGGGGCCCCCTACTAACCCTGGGCCCTTGGGCAGTGCCTGAGTGCTCGAATTGTCAGTCCGCCCCTGATCCAAGCCTTACATCACCAAGTGCAATGCAAAGCGTTGGATGCCGTGGTGTAAAGCACGCCACCACTGGACTCTAGAGCAGGGGAGACGTGTTCTCTGGAGTGACCAATCACGCTTCTCTGTCTGGCAATCCGATGGATGTGTCTGGGTTTGGGGGTTGCCAGAACAGTACTTGCCTGACTGCATTGTGCCAAGTGTTATGGGTGTTGAAGAGGGGATTATGGTGTGGGTTGTTTTTCAGGGGTTAGGCTTGGCTCCCCAGTTCCAGTAAATGGCACGCTTAAGGTGTCAGCATACCAAGACATTTTGAACAATTTCATGCTCCCAACTTTGTAGGAACAGTTTGGGGATGGCCCCTTCCTGTTCCAACATGACTGCGCACCAGTGCACAAAGCAAGGTCCATAAAGACATGGAGGAGCCAGTTTGGGGTGGAGGAACTTGACTGGCCTGCACAGAGTCCTGACCTCAACCCCATAGAACACCTTTGGGATGAAGGAGAGCGGAGACTGTGAGCCAGGCCTCCTCCCCCGACATCAGTGCCTGACCTGACAAATGTGCTTCTGGAAGAATGGTCCAACCTTCCCATAGACACCCTCCTAAACCTTGTGGACGGCCTTCCCAGAAGAGTTGAAGCTGTTATAGCTGCAAAAGGTGAGGCCAACTCAATATTGAACCCTCCAGACTAAGACTGGGGGGCCATTAAAAGTTATGTGTGTGGAAAGGCAGGCCAACCAATACTTTTCACAATATAGTGTATGTCGCCCCCATTCCTCCATCACATCAGATGCCCACCCTTCCCATCAATGACCCCTATACATCAGATCTCACCCATCCCCAAGTCCCTTCTTCCTATTAAAATCCTACCTTATTGCTCCAGCAGCGTGGCAGAGGGCAGGAGGTGAGCAGGTCTGGACAGAGGTGAAGTTGGGGCCTCTCCTCAATGCCGGAGGTAACCGTGCGTACTGCCTGCCCTGGATCAGCATCATGCATGGCCCTAGAGCTTAATTGGATGTTGTGGTGCTGGCCGCCCAGCAAGCACCATGGCAATGCGCGACACTGATCTAGTGCCAACTGCGTCCTGTTTCCACAACGCCACCAAGGTGCCAAAGCACTCTGTACTGCACTCTAGAAGAGTGTTTCTCAATCAGCCAGGCAGCTGTCACTCTAGGGTTGGTGGTACAAATCCCAACCATGGCACAACCTGCATGGAGTTTGCATGCCAAGGAGACCGATGAAAGGGGAACTTCCACAGACACACATCTCTCCATCTCAGCGCTTCTAAAGTGTGACATCATCCACACCGACATTTCTCATCCACAAGCACTGAGTTGGTTTCCCCCAGCAAGCTGCAGCACCATTTCTATTAAGCCGGGTTTCCTCCACCATTCCTATGCCCTAGAACAGACCGAGCGTCCACCAGCTGCTTATGTACAGTACCACATGTTCCTCCTTCCACCTCGCTTGTGAGTGCAATACATGTTTTTGAACAATAAAATGTGTACATTATAACCTCTACACCAGGGGTGCTCAACCTTTTGTAGGCAAGGGTCACTTGAAGCCAAGTCCCACGCAAAAGTGGAAGCTCCACTTTTCTGCCTCCTCTTCCACCCCCCCACCGCCACATTTGGCACCTTTTGGGGGGGGGGGTGAAGGGGTGCAGGTACCTGCTCCCACTTTCGGCTCAGTTTGCCACGGTGAACTGATACTGAAGTTCGGTTAACCCCCCCCAAGCAGCAATCGGGAACACTTCACAGGTACCAGAGGACTGCAGCCCATTCATAAAGTGCAGTGTGCTTTGCACATGCACAGTAGGAGACAGGCAGGGAAGCTTTACTGCTGGTTTTCCCTTAGTTAGGATGGCAGCTCCAGATCAGACAGCTAAATGAAATCTGCTTGAGGTGAGGAAACGCTGGATTCCTGGACAGGTGGGTGACCTAATATTAAAAGGCAGCAGCCACAGTATTTGTAGTGGCAGACTGTTTGGGGGGGTCCCCACATTCCACCCAAAAGGGGACATTCTGCTTTAAGTCTTCGCTTCCCATTGAGGGATAGTAAGAATTTCTTTCTTCATTTATTAATGGCGGCAACTGCCAACTTCCGGCAGCACTGCAGCAGGCATTCTGACACTGGGTGGGAACTGCCACAAACCATGATCAGAGAAAAGAAGAAAAAAACAAAAACACTAATACTGGGCAGGAAGGGGTTAACTTTTGGGAAATCAGAGGGTTAACTGTGCTGCATTTTACTAGGGAAACATGCTGTGCAGAGAAATACACAGCAGCATGTTCTTGCTGGCAAGAGAGAGACCTGTGTTTAAAACACAAGTCTCTCCCCTGTCAGCTTTACACAGCCATCACCAGTGGGGAAGCTCCAGGCAGGGCCCAGTGATTCACATCCCCAATGCCATTTGCAGTGCAGGTAGGGCAGCACATACCACCCTTAAATGTGTGTGTGTGGGGGAAGGGGGACCCACACACCACTTCTACTAAAGAGTGGCAGGCAAATGGTTAAGATGGCCACAGCTAGAAATGCTACGAGGGCATTTTTGATTTCTCAAACAAGAAAAAAAAAAAACACAAAAAAAAACAAACTGGTGGATAGATGGGGGGAGTTGGCTTTGAATATTAGTAGTGTTTTCAGTTTGTGGTGCTCAGATACAGTTTAGTCCAGCAATGGGCCGTATACGGCCCGGCGGACCTTTTAATCCGGCCCGCGGATGTGGCTGTCAGGATGTGTGTAGGCGGGGCAGCATGACGAACGTGAGGGGAGCTAGGCTCCTCTCACAGTCCGCCCTGAAGACCGGAACGGCGCGGGAACACGGCGAGAGGAACGCACGGAGCAAAGGTAAGTGAATTGACACAGGGGGGACTTAATATGGGGGATGAATTACTATGCTTACTATGGGGGAATATTACTATACTTACTATGGATGACACATACACATCATTCATCTACTCTTGGTCCGGCCCCCGGGTCCAATATATGAACCCATTGCGGCCCTCAAGTCAAAAAGTTTGCCCACCCCTGGTTTAGTCTCACTTATAATGAAACGCATGGTACTGGGTTGCATTAAGATACTCCTAGATTGTAAGCTCCAAGGAGCAGGGCCCTCGAACCCCTCATGTATCACATTGTATTGTTACTGTACTGTCTCATGTATTGTCCCCCTCTGTAATGTACAGCGCTGAGCAAACTGTTGGCGCTATATAAATACTGTATAATAATAATGATACAAATTGTTTTGAATGGTATGGCATTGCACCTCAATGCACAAATATCATACACGCATTTCTAAAGCAGCACACCTTCCAAATGCACATTGGTCACCTACTGCACAGTGCACTGGGGTACCACTCAATACTGTAATGTATCAATCTGAATGGGGCCCCAAGTAAGTTTATAGTTAGACACCTGTGTAAGGGCCTGCGTTGAGGGGGCTAATGCACCTTGATTTGACAATTTAAGATGCTTATAAAAGATCAAATAAATAACTGTGCCCTGACAAGCAGATTATATCATGGGTGCTCAACCTGTAGCAGAACTACAAGTCCCATCACGCCTCTGCCTTTGGGAGTCATGCTTGTAATTGTCAGCAGCTTGCAATGCCTCATGGGACTTGTAGTTGCACAAAACAGCTGGAGGGCCATAGATTGAGCACCCATGTATTAAATCAGGGGTGTCAAACTGGCAGCCCTCCAGCTGTTGCAAAACTACAAGTCCCATCATGACCACCTTTGGGAGTCATGCTTATAACTGGCAATCTGTCAATGCCCCCCATGGGACTTGTAGATTGGCAACAGCTGGAGAGCCATCAGTTTGACACCTCTGCATTAGATCATTCAATAAATTTTACATCACTGCAAAATTTTATTTTTGGGGAGGGTGCAGACCCCGCATTCACTGTACCCGCTCTCCCCGGACCCCCGCATTCACTATACCCGCTCTCCCTGGACCCCGCATTCACTGTATCCGCTCTCCCCGGACCCCGCATTCACTATATCCGCTCTCCCCGGACCCCGCATTCACTATATCCGCTCTCCCCGGACCCCGCATTCACTATATCCGCTCTCCCCGGACCCCGCATTCACTATATCCGCTCTCCCCGGACCCCGCATTCACTGTACCCGCTCTCCCCGGACCCCGCATTCACTGTATCCGCTCTCCCCAGACCCCGTATTCACTATATCGGGTCTCCCCAGACCCCGCATTCACTATATCCGGTCTCCCTGGTCCCTGCATTCACTATATCCTGTCTCCCACAGTACACAGAACATGGAAATCCAATTATGTAAAAAAAAATTTTGCCTATCCTACCCTCAGCTAATACTGGAATCTTCTACTCTTCCAACCAGTCCATCCCCCACAGTTACTACTTTTTGTACCATTAACCCCTCCCTCCTATCCCTCTTGTATTGAACTGTATTGTTGCTGTATTGTCTCCCGTTATATTGTAAACGCTGAGCAAACTGTTGGCGCCATAAATCCTGTAAATAACTTCTCAACAGCAGTAAGTGGCAGTCTCATGATTTCCAGTAAAACATTGGTTAAAGCTTGTGCCAGGAGTTTTCATTTTGCTCTAGGAGGATGCAGAACCCCTGACCTGTCTGGAAAGCACCGATTAGCCCTGTGCTGATCATATACACTCTCCCAAGAAAATTAAAAAAATAAAAAACACCTAGCAACACACGAAACTGAGCATGTGCAGAGCGTCTCCGCACAACATGTTTTATCAGGAGATAAGGGGACACTGGAAGGTGGTGAGGATCAGGGAAGTCAGGATCAGCGTTTTTACACAATGCAGAGGATCAACCCCTTATGTTCCAAACCTCTCTAGCAATACACACCAAACTGAGCTTGTGCATGTGGCTAAGGGTTCAGTCTGTCTTATCAGGTAGACATTTGAACAAGGAGGAGGGGCAGAAGACAGAATTCAGCCTTTTTACACCATGCAGAGGATTGTTAAGTTCCACAGTGAGTATAACCAGCACGCTTTACTGCATATACAGACTGATTGAAGTTAGTGTTACTAAACCCACAACAGTAAAATCAGAGAGCCAAATGCAGAAGTGGGTTTTGGCCACCAGCTTAATGCAAGTAAAAGAAAGCCACGCAAAAGATTTTTGCCTAAAGGAGCAATTTTATTCAAGTGAATGTCATGAGTTTAACATTAACTTAGCTGAAATTCTAAAATCAAAAGAAGAAAAACTAATACAGTAGACAAGCATTTTTGTCCAACTTAAAACGCTGTTCATACTAACCCTGTCACTACTGTGGGGTCCGCAGTATGCTGTAGCACATTTCCAACAGGAAATTAATTAGAAAATCAATGACATTTAAATATGAAGGAAATCCCTTTGTTGTGGTCTATGGAATACTAGAATGTTCTGCAGGTACATAGGGGACAGGTTGGCATCAGCCATCTTGGTGGTTTACAAATCTAGATCTGAAGCAATGGCAGGCACATATTGGGGTAATATTAACAAAAACGAGTGCAAGGGAAACATTGTGGAGCTTTAAAATGACAAAAATATTAAATTCATTTTTAAATTTGAAAGAAAAAAAAAAGTGATCGTTTTTCTTTGTGAACACCCCTCCCCCTATTTTTCTTTACAATGTAAAAAATGTGACAATTAAATTTTTTTTTTTCTGTCTCATGGATGCAGCTCAACCACCTTTCTTACAACCTACAGACCAACTCCAGACACGATAAAATGCACCAAATTATGGTTCTATGGGGGTCTTTCCGGTCCGTGTAGGGTTCTATGGGGGTCTTTCCGGTCCGTGTAGGGTTCTATGGGGGTCTTTCCGGTCCGTGTAGGGTTCTATGGGGGTCTTTCCGGTCCGTGTAGGGTTCTATGGGGGTCTTTCCGGTCCGTGTAGGGTTCTATGGGGGTCTTTCCGGTCCGTGTAGGGTTCTATGGGGGTCTTTCCGGTCCGTGTAGGGTTCTATGGGGGTCTTTCCGGTCCGTGTAGGGTTCTATGGGGGTCTTTCCGGTCCGTGTAGGGTTCTATGGGGGTCTTTCCGGTCCGTGTAGGGTTCTATGGGGGTCTTTCCGGTCCGTGTAGGGTTCTATGGGGGTCTTTCCGGTCCGTGTAGGGTTCTATGGGGGTCTTTCCGGTCCGTGTAGGGTTCTATGGGGGTCTTTCCGGTCCGTGTAGGGTTCTATGGGGGTCTTTCCGGTCCGTGTAGGGTTCTATGGGGGTCTTTCCGGTCCGTGTAGGGTTCTATGGGGGTCTTTCCGGTCCGTGTAGGGTTCTATGGGGGTCTTTCCGGTCCGTGTAGGGTTCTATGGGGGTCTTTCCGGTCCGTGTAGGGTTCTATGGGGGTCTTTCCGTCCGTGTAGGGTTCTATGGGGGTCTTTCCGTCCGTGTAGGGTTCTATGGGGGTCTTTACCTTTACATCAGTGTAGTGGTATAGGGTGGGCTGTCAAGTTTATAAAAAAAAAAAAAAAAAAGTGATCTTGGTTCTGCTGAACAATGCAGCTGCCACTATACTTCTAATTGGCTGCTGATAACCACTGCAGCCTGTCTGTTGGTGTCTCTACTCCCTCTCCCCCAAAACACTGCTTGCATCCATGCTTGAAGTATATTGGGAGAGGTAATGACCGCAATAAAACTTTAAAAAAAAAAAAAAAAAAAAAGACAGCCGCCTGCATTCCGCTACAAAGAAACAGATAAGACTTCCTTAGAAATCTACATCCAATATATCTACTCGCATTGGACTTTAAAGCCAAGTTTAGTTTAAATTACAAACAAAATCAGCACAAGGAACAAAAGTGTTGGACTAAATTATGGAAACACCATGTAAAAACAAAAATTGTTAAGCCAATATAATGTTGGGCTGCCTTTGGCATCCAAGACGGCCTGAATTCTCCTGGGAATTTACAAAATTTTGAAAAGCCTTGGATGGTGGATAATGGAATCTGATGCCACTCTTCATGCAAAAATAGTTCTCACAGAGATGCCGGAGGCGGAAAACAAGTCTGAACCTTCTTCTCCAGAATTGGCCATAGTAGTTCTATGATATTGGAGGTCCAGCGACTGCCGTGCGACGATCTGACTACACCGCCTGTGTGAAATCTGAGCATTGTCTAGGCCAGGGGGTAGGAAACATGAGAGCCGCAGGACTAAAAGTTCCATCATGCCTCTGCAAGTCATAGCTGTAACTAGCTGTTGTGGAACTACATCTCCCATGAGGCATTGCAGAGATTACAAAACTGACAGAGCCAGAGGTTCCTACCTTTGGTCTAGGCAAAGCAGGTAGTGTTTCCACATTTTGTCCAACCCCTGTAACTTACATTTAGTATGATGTGTCCCTTGTGCTGATTCTTCTTGGTTTAGGAGAAATGTTTGTCTTTCCTACCCCACGCCATCACCTGGTGCAAGTTAACAACACACAGGGGCTGTCAGCAGCACTTAAGACAGAACTACTATGCATGCCGTGACAATCATCCATACTACAGTTTCTACAAATGGGAAACGAGCAAATGAATGACAGATCCTCCCCTGTAGTACGGCTTCTATGAAGGTCACAGCGGTGTGGAAAAGGCATAGTCAAGCTCTTAAAAGCACCTTCAGGTGTATTAAAAGCCGCTGTAAAAAGGAAAATTAAGGCATTGGTAGGAAAGACAAAAAATTTCACCTAAACCAAGAAGAACCAGCACAAGGGACACCTCATACTAAATGTAAGTTATGTCGCTCGTGATTTTTAGGTTTAAAATTTATTAAAATAAAAAAAAACAAAAACAAAAACCTTAGGCTTTAAATTCCAATATACCTTTATGTCCACCATCAAAAGATCCTCCACAGGCACCATGTACTATGGTTGCCAGGAGAGCTCTGCTTAAAGAGATGTGAAGGCAGCTCAAAGCAACTGTAACAAGTACAGGAAAAAAAAACAAACAAAAAAAAAAAAAACCAAAAAAAACACACGTGTTCATTACCAGATCACCTCATTTTCTAAGAGGCGAATACAACTAAAGAGGAACATAATGGTGATTTACTAAAACTGGAGCACACAGAATCTGATGGAGATGTGCATAGGAACCAATCAGCTTCTAACTTCAGCTGGTTTATAAAAACTGGAAGCTGATTGGTCACCATGCACAGCTGCACCAGATTCTATGTGCACCAGATTTAGTAAGTCTCCCCCAAGAGGAAATGTAAAAGCAATTGGGGACCAAAACAAAAACAAAAAAAGGCGGGTTTACTTAAAGTGGCTTGTTGGAATAGGATGACATTAAAATCTGTAGCAAACAAGAAAAAATTTAGAATTTTTTTTATGTATTAAACCAGTTATGAAATTAAAACAAGACATAAAATCGGGGAAGAATCAGCAGCGAAGAATACAAGTGAAGCCACAAAACATTTGTGTACTGGTAAGACGCATCTGCATAGACCGTCGGGTTAACATGTTTCAGCAATGACTGCTTGCACAACAATTATTGAACACAATTGTAAAATTAACCATGGTTACACCCAGTAAATGTAGTTCTAAGAATGGTTAGAGTATCTCCTCAAAAAAAAAAAAAAAAAAAAAAAATCCCAAGATATATTATACATTGTTGTTGTCTATCATTGTATAAATGCTGTTCTCTACTGTAGAAACTGAAGTTTTGTAAAACGCATTGGCTTGATTTAGTTCTCCCAGAGTGAGTTTTTTTCCAGGTCACAAAACGGTTGTATTTAGTATAGTGAAAAGTGTGTTTTATAGCGGGAAATTGCATCGGTAACACTGGAGATCTGTAGTGATCAGGACAGCTTAATTGTTTGCTGCATCAGCCTGCCGAGACCAGCCTTCTTCTTCCACTCCAGAGTCGTACTCTTCCTCTGACACCTCTTTATTTTGTGCTCTGGTACAAAAGAAAAAAAAAAAAAAAATGTATTAAAACCCAAAACCAAGGACATTTCATTATTAACTGTGTAACAATTATATGAAGGATGACGCCCACTACATGGGCAGGCAGGACCTGCCATACTAGGAATGGTTGAGGCACTGTACACCCACTTAAGGCTGGTTCACACCAGATGCAGTCCAGTGCGGTTTTCTTCCCCTGTATTGGAATACATGAAAAAAAAACACCTTGCATGCATTTCTAATAGCCTTAGTTCTCACCAGTGCTGTCGGTTCCAGTTTCTGGTGCAGAAACAAAAAAAAAAAAAAACTGACATTTTTGAGTCCATATATACCTTGCAATGTCAAAAGATACAAAACAAATTGTTTATATGGATACAAGTACACATGGCAAGATTTCACTTTACTTTAGGTAGAAAATACAATTTGTTTTGCACGTTTTTTCATATTATGAGTACCTTGTATCCTCCAGAGAACAGTACTTGCTGCCTATTGCACTTGTATCCTCCTGAGAACAGTAGTGTAAATATATAATTTGTTTTGCACGTTTGCATATGTCAATGAAAGTGGCGTGTACTTAATGTCACAGCAAGATTGCTCTTTACTTTAGGTAGAAAATGTTATTTGAAGGATTCATACTATACATACAAAAAAAACATTTGCTCTGCACTTTTGGCATTGCAAGCTATAGACAGACTCAGAAAGTCACACAGACACTCATCATTGGGTTTTAAAGGAAATATTATTTATTCACAGTACAGTAATACCTCATTTACAAATGCCTTTATGAACGTAATTTTCAGTTTACGAATGAAAATAATGTCTCGTTTACAAATTTGTTTCGCAATACAAAGTGTATGTCGGTGCTGATTTTTAAATGCAATTGCCAGCTTTTTTTTTTTTTCTTCACTATAGCTTGCAGAATTAGCTGTCACTTTCCTAAGAGTTAAGGGAAACTTTGTTTATTTTAAGAAACTAAAAGGAAACATTGTTTCACTTAACTCCTGGAAATAAACTAAAATAAAACTTATTAGCTGGGGGGAGTAGCAGCTGAATTTCTGAGCTATAGTGAAGAGGAAAAAAAAAAAAAAAGCGGCAATTACATTTAAGAACCGGCCTATATTCTAAGGCAGGGGCGGGCAACTGTGGCCCTCCAGCTGTTGGTGAGCTACAAGTCCCAATTATTGTTTTTACAGCCTTTATGGGTATAAAAGCAATTAGTGTAAGAAAAAAAAAGTCATCACCCCCCCCCCACAAGTAGTACAGTGTCACTAGGGTGACACTGTACTTCTAGGGTGACCGTACGTAAAAAAAACAAACAAACCCATAAATATAAAAATTGTAAAAAAAAAAGTTTGGTTTATAACCAAAAATTATAATTTTTCAATTTGGGTTTTTTTTTTAATAAAAAGATAACTGAATAAATTTTGGTCAAGATTTATTTGCAATATTTTAGAAGAAAAACACTTTTCAATATTTTTGGACTTTCATTTATATAGCAAAAAAAACCAAAAACTTTGTTTTGGTGGTATTTATTCACCACCGGGATTTTTATCGGTCTCATAAATTTGTTAAATTTACATGAGTACAGTGTTGTATGACAGCGTAATTGTCAAAGTGCGACAGCACTGAAAACTGAAAATTGGCCTAGACAGGAAGGGGGTGAAGGTGTCCAGACTTGAAGGGGTTAAGATATATGCTAAACTATTAGCAGGGCGCTTGTTTAACATCCTTCCTGATTTGATCAAACCAGACCAAACTGGCTTCACCAAAGGCAGGCAGGCTTCTGATGCTACTAGGCGCTTGATTAATCTTCTACACCATGCTGAGACCCATCGAACGCCTTCCCTGCTCCTCTCCTTGGATGCGGAGGCGTCCGATCAGATCCATTGGGGACATATGAAAAGTGTCCTGTCCAAATTTGGATTCTAAGGACCCATTGTATTAGCCATCCTGGCTCTGTACTCATGCCCATCCGTGCAGGTATACACCTCTAATCATCTCTCTAGACCAGGGGTGGGCAACTGTGGCACTCCAGCTGTTGATGAACTACAAGTCCCATCATGCCTCTGCCTTTGGGAGCCATGCTTGTAACGGTCAGTTTTGCAATGCCTCATGGGACTTAGTTCTACAACAGCTGGAGGGCCACAGTTGCCCACCCCTGTTCAAAGGTAATCCCATTTCTTCTAAAGAGCCATTAACAAGAATCCTGATGCTTTTTGAAAAGATCTGGGTAATTAAATTAAAAGTGTTAGCTTCACAGGTTTTTCTGCGCACAAAATTTAAAATGGAGTAAAGAATGTCTAGATTTACAACAGTTAATGTGGGAAAGATACCAGAGACTTCCACTGAACTGGTCCAAAATCAGTGAAGCTACACATAACAGAAGCCTGTACGGGTCATTGCAGAGTAAGGCCAAGTTAACCGTTCTGAACCTGTTACACAGATATGGAGGGTGTAAAAATATTCAGCAAGCACCCCCTCTCCCCCGCCCGCTTTCCTGTGACAGTGGGCAGGAGATAGTCTCCCCCTGCCCCTCTGGTCACATTTGAAAACAATGTGGCCAAGTTGGGCTCTGTCCGCACGGTCATGTCATTCAGTGAGTTTCCTGTAGATGAATAAACTACGAGTACCATCAGCCATTGCTCTGGTGAGTACTCTCAGTTCATTGATCTTGCTGCTCTCAGGTAGCTGCCTGCCTGTATTGGAAGTATGGGCAGACCGCTATCCTGGAGTCTGCAGGAGCTGAGATTGCAGCTACGATCTGCTGCTCACAGGTACAATGCTCTGCAGAAAATAAATGCACTTTTTTTGCAGGTAAAAGTGCATTTATAATTTTTTCAAAAAGGTGAACTTATCCTTTAAGCAAGTTTGAAAGCACCCGATCTCTATGCAGTAGCAGGAGTCACCCGGTACTTTACTCAGCCACACACAGAGGCAGCGGTTATACAGACTTACCTAATATAACTAGGCTCTTTCTTTCCGTCCACTACATCCTGATCAACCTCCACACATACTATGTCAGAGTTTGGAACCTCAAACATCGGCTCAAGAAGCAGCTTTTCCTAAAATGGTAAATGAAATACAATTGAAAATACAAACGAATGAAACATCAAAAAATACAAAAGTACTTATGGCATCATACGCAAACCCTAAAAGTAAAAATTGTTGAAATGCATGGTACTAATGCCCTAGTCTTTTCGCCAAACTTCTGCCCCTCCCCTTTCCTTTTTATACACCACATTCTCGTACGTGGCAATGAATGTCAGCTCACTGATTTTAAATCTCTTATCAAAGTAACCTAAAAAGACAAACATTTTACTGAAATATATCTTTGCAAAAAGGAAAGGAAATTACTTTTTTTATATAGCAAGTAGGGATGCACTGATACCGGTATCAGTGCAAACAGTAATTTTCACAAGTACTCATGAAAATGCTCCCGATAGAGGAAACCGATAATTTACGGTGTGATTTGCGTCGATACAAATTGCACTGCAAAGATTAGCATGCGATTTGAATAAGAATGCAATTCCTGTCCAAATCCTATGCGGTTTCCCCACTGCTCCTGTATGGATCCTGGTTTGTCATAGCCCAAGTCCACACAGGAGAGGTGCGGGAAAACCTTCCTGCAGTGGAGAGTGGGCGCGTGGGGATGTATACTATGGAGATGCATGCTCCATATTCTCAGCGGCAGGAGAGGAGAGAAAGGACCGGGGATTTAAAATCCCAGCCACTTTCTCTCCTCTCAGGTATGACCGATCATGATGGTGCTGACCAATCGAAGCCCTCTAACCAGAACGATGCTGACCAATCAGATGCAGTCTAGCCCGTATGGTCATCCCTGCAAGGAGAAAAAAAAAAAAAAAAAAAAAAAAAGCAGCGGGGATTTCAAATCCTCAGACCTGTGAACAGGCTCTCTCTCATCTCCGTGCAGGGCTAACAGTGCAGGGCTAACAGTGCAGGGCTAACAGTGCAGGGCTAACAGTGCAGGGCTAACAGTGCAGGGCTAACAGTGCAGGGCTAACAGTGCAGGGCTAACAGTGCAGGGCTAACAGTGCAGGGCTAACAGTGCAGGGCTAACAGTGCAGGGCTAACAGTGCAGGGCTAACAGTGCAGGGCTAACAGTGCAGGGCTAACAGTGCAGGGCTAACAGTGCAGGGCTAACAGTGCAGGGCTAACAGTGCAGGGCTAACAGTGCAGGGCTAACAGTGCAGGGCTAACAGTGCAGGGCTAACAGTGCAGGGCTAACAGTGCAGGGCTAACAGTGCAGGGCTAACAGTGCAGGGCTAACAGTGCAGGGCTAACAGTGCAGGGCTAACAGTGCAGGGCTAACAGTGCAGGGCTAACAGTGCAGGGCTAACAGTGCAGGGCTAACAGTGCAGGGCTAACAGTGCAGGGCTAACAGTGCAGGGCTAACAGTGCAGGGCTAACAGTGCAGGGCTAACAGTGCAGGGCTAACAGTGCAGGGCTAACAGTGCAGGGCTAACAGTGCAGGGCTAACAGTGCAGGGCTAACAGTGCAGGGCTAACAGTGCAGGGCTAACAGTGCAGGGCTAACAGTGCAGGGCTAACAGTGCAGGGCTAACAGTGCAGGGCTAACAGTGCAGGGCTAACAGTGCAGGGCTAACAGTGCAGGGCTAACAGTGCAGGGCTAACAGTGCAGGGCTAACAGTGCAGGGCTAACAGTGCAGGGCTAACAGTGCAGGGCTAACAGTGCAGGGCTAACAGTGCAGGGCTAACAGTGCAGGGCTAACAGTGCAGGGCTAACAGTGCAGGGCTAACAGTGCAGGGCTAACAGTGCAGGGCTAACAGTGCAGGGCTAACAGTGCAGGGCTAACAGTGCAGGGCTAACAGTGCAGGGCTAACAGTGCAGGGCTAACAGTGCAGGGCTAACAGTGCAGGGCTAACAGTGCAGGGCTAACAGTGCAGGGCTAACAGTGCAGGGCTAACAGTGCAGGGCTAACAGTGCAGGGCTAACAGTGCAGGGCTAACAGTGCAGGGCTAACAGTGCAGGGCTAACAGTGCAGGGCTAACAGTGCAGGGCTAACAGTGCAGGGCTAACAGTGCAGGGCTAACAGTGCAGGGCTAACAGTGCAGGGCTAACAGTGCAGGGCTAACAGTGCAGGGCTAACAGTGCAGGGCTAACAGTGCAGGGCTAACAGTGCAGGGCTAACAGTGCAGGGCTAACAGTGCAGGGCTAACAGTGCAGGGCTAACAGTGCAGGGCTAACAGTGCAGGGCTAACAGTGCAGGGCTAACAGTGCAGGGCTAACAGTGCAGGGCTAACAGTGCAGGGCTAACAGTGCAGGGCTAACAGTGCAGGGCTAACAGTGCAGGGCTAACAGTGCAGGGCTAACAGTGCAGGGCTAACAGTGCAGGGCTAACAGTGCAGGGCTAACAGTGCAGGGCTAACAGTGCAGGGCTAACAGTGCAGGGCTAACAGTGCAGGGCTAACAGTGCAGGGCTAACAGTGCAGGGCTAACAGTGCAGGGCTAACAGTGCAGGGCTAACAGTGCAGGGCTAACAGTGCAGGGCTAACAGTGCAGGGCTAACAGTGCAGGGCTAACAGTGCAGGGCTAACAGTGCAGGGCTAACAGTGCAGGGCTAACAGTGCAGGGCTAACAGTGCAGGGCTAACAGTGCAGGGCTAACAGTGCAGGGCTAACAGTGCAGGGCTAACAGTGCAGGGCTAACAGTGCAGGGCTAACAGTGCAGGGCTAACAGTGCAGGGCTAACAGTGCAGGGCTAACAGTGCAGGGCTAACAGTGCAGGGCTAACAGTGCAGGGCTAACAGTGCAGGGCTAACAGTGCAGGGCTAACAGTGCAGGGCTAACAGTGCAGGGCTAACAGTGCAGGCCAGATGGCATCTGATCAGCACCGTCCATGTGAAGGTGCTGACCAATGAAAAGCCCTCTATCCCGAAAGGTCATCCCTGCAAGGAGAGGAAAGAAAGCGGCAGGAATGTCAAATCCCCACTGCATGCTCTCCTCTTACCAATGAGAATATGGAGCATCTACCACCATAGTATACATCTTCACTCACCCACTTTCTACTGCAGGAAACCTCCCTGCACCATTTCTGTGTGAAGTCAGGATATGATAGCCTGGGTTCGAACAGGAGCAGTGGTGAAAACGCACGGGATTTGGACAGGAATCGCATGCTATTCTTTGCAGTGCACTGTGTGTCCATACGTTTTGTATTGACGCAAATCACACAGCAAAGTATCGGTAATCAGTATTGGCGAGTACTTAACCGAATGTATCAGTACTCATCCTCGCTGAGATAGAGATATAGCTATAAAAAAAAAAAAAAAAAAAACACACGCATCCTTAATAGCAAGTAATTCAAAAGCTGACAGACCCTTTCTTATTTAGTATACAGTCAACCTTTCAGAATAAACTGCTACTAGAAAATAGCTAGGTTGTGTCAGCCATCCTCCCTTTCTGGTTATAAAGAAAAAACATTTTACAGTAAGGCGGCACCAATTGTAACAAAGAACAAAAACAAAAAGCACACCAACGTTGCGCATTACCTCGGAGTAAAAAGTAAAAAATTTATAAATTAAGATGTATACTCACAAAAGTAGCATATAAAATCCAATATCAGCAAACGTGTACGGGTCCCAACTAGAGGAGAGATTCTTAGGATGAAGCTTGACGCGTTTCAAAGGGTGATCCCTTCTTCCTCAGAGCTCTTGTAATGCTACTTTTCTGAGTGTACATCTTAACTTAATAAATTTACCCTTTACTCGCTGAGGTAATGCTCAAGGTTGGTGCTCTTTTGTTTTTGTTCTTTGTTACAGCTGCTATTGGGCTTTCCCAGCCTTGAGTTAGAGCTGCGCAACCTTTGATCTGCCACTGGATGAACTTTCATATATGGTTCAACCCGCTGATTTCTGATCTGGGTCTCTGAGCGCAGGAGGTTATGTTTTGGTTTCCACTGGCACCAAATGTGTTTGTAGAAGAATCTAGCTCACCATGATTGACCGGAGTCCTCTAGCACCAGTTTTTCGCTCCAAAGCCAGTCTAGCGATCGCTCTTAAAGCGCCTTCCGTAACGTTCAACTCGCACTGCAAAATGGACACAAGTTTTACATTTAAACACAATAAAAGTTTCTCAAATTTACATTGAAGTATTTTCTGTAGTTTCTGAAATATTTAGTCAAAACATCAGCCCCAGCATTAGTACAATTAAAAAATGCCCCAGCATTAGCACTGACACAATGTATTCCTTCAAAACAGCAAACAACCCCCGGCATACAAGACAAACTACTCTCTCCGTGCAATGGTAGGTTGGCAGTTTGTTGAATATCATGTACTTCATTCTTCTTTTCATTGCCTTCACAAGTGAGCCCTAATGTGGCTTTGCAGAAGGGGAGGCTGCCTTAACAGGCAGAGAATTGCCAGAGATTCTGGCTTACATACAGTTTGTCCACAAAGTTGGAAAAAGCCCCACTGTATATGTAATCAGCTGGTAGAAGCTAGTTCTCACTGGCACACTGCAGGATCACTGTGCACTATCAGACCTTGTGGACCCCTGGTCTACAACACATATGTCAGTCACATTGCCTGGGTGCTCCATTTACCTGGGTTCACAAATGCGTGCCAAAATCACAATGCAATTTAGGCATGAGTTTCTTTTTGAATACCATTCCGGTTTTTGTGCGATTTCAGCACAGGTGCTATGTTGCCGACTCTTCCCCTCTCTCTCTACACATCTGCATCCCGACAGCAAAGCAAAATCGTCTTTTACCGACAAATGCAAAATCGCCTGTCAATCGCAATCCTATGTGAACACTTCTCTGCATGCCACTATACTCTATTACAGTGGTTTCCAAACTGTGGCCCTTTGCTAGAATTTATCTGGCCCTTGGGGCACTAATATTCACCGATTCGGGGCACTAGTCCTCCCACTGACACCAATGACGGGGCACTATTCCTCCCACTGACACCAATGACGGGGCACTATTCCTCCCACTGACACCAATGATGGGGCACTATTCCTCCCACTGACACCAATGATGGGGCACTATTCCTCCCACTGACACCAATGATGGGGCACTATTCCTCCCACTGACACCAATGATGGGGCACTATTCCTCCCACTGACACCAATGATGGGGCACTATTCCTCCCACTGACACCAATGATGGGGCACTATTCCTCCCACTGACACCAATGATGGGGCACTATTCCTCCCACTGACACCAATGATGGGGCACTATTCCTCCCACTGACACCAATGATGGGGCACTATTCCTCCCACTGACACCAATGATGGGGCACTATTCCTCCCACTGACACCAATGATGGGGCACTATTCCTCCCACTGACACCAATGATGGGGCACTATTCCTCCCACTGATACCAATGATGGGGCACTATTCCTCCCACTGATACCAATGATGGGGCACTATTCCTCCCACTGATACCAATGATGGGGCACTATTCCTCCCACTGATACCAATGATGGGGCACTATTCCTCCCACTGATACCAATGATGGGGCACTATTCCTCCCACTGATACCAACGATGGGGCACTATTGCTCCCACTGACACCAATGACGGGGCACTATTCCTCCTGGTAATGCCAATGACAGGAAACCATTCCTCCTCCTACAGACCACAGGCACTATGCAGCTGAATACCACACCTGATGCATGGTTTACTATCATTCATGCCAGGACACAATCCAACCCTGCAAAACCCTGCAGGACAGTAAACTGGCCCTTTGTTGGGAAAGTTTGTAAACCCCTGTTCTATTATATGCGAGTCTGGAATGCACCACTACAAACTCGCACAGGAGCCTTTTTGTAATGGCACTCAAAATGCAATGCCTGCGGAACGCATCTGTGTGAACCACCTCGATAAGAACACAAAATCTAGCCGGGCATATGCATCTGTGCATTCAGAATCTCATGTGTGAAAACCAGACCTACTGTTTTCCTGGCCCATGTCTGGATAACTGCGTGGGACAGGAGCAGAGACAGTAAACGTTACTATAGTAAGAGCAGCAGGACAGCAGTGGTGGCTACGGCTAGTCTGTTACTGCTGTCAAGCTACTCATTCATTCAGCAAGCTGGGGGAGGGGGGGGGGGGGGGGGGAGAAGACAAGACAAACCAAAAAAAAAACTAAAAAAAAAAAATGGAGTTTTGAGGATGCTTAGCTTTTGGCAATGATCAGCAGCAAGCACAGAGTCTTTGTTATTAGCCATAGAGCACTATTCTGCGACACTTGGTCAGTGAGTGCAGTTTGCTACCAAGAGATGACATGCAACAGTTTCTAAAGACAACACACAAAAAAAATGCAGTTGCTATAAAGCGCTGACAGCTGTCCCTATAGGTCCCGCAATAAAAGCAAACCTTATCCATGCTGAACAGAGCCTGGTATTGTGGAACAACAGCATTTCTGGGTTCTGTGAGAATGCGCACAAGGGTCTCCTCGTCAAGACTCTGAAGTGGCACCACTACCGGAAGACGTCCCACAAACTCAGGAATCATGCCAAACTCTATAAGGTCCCTGGCCTCTACATGTCGTAATAACCGGTCTTTCTCCTCGATGTCCTGCACGGCATTAGATTCTGCGCTGGCATTTGCTAGGTCAGCTGCTGCTGCCGCTCGCCGTCCTTTGCCCAAGTTGGAGGTTATGCCAAATCCCAGATACTGAAATGAGAAGAAACAAGGAAGTTAGATCTGGGTGTACACGCCAAGAATTGAGAATTGGGGATGCACACAGGTGTTTTGGTTTTTTATTTTTTTATCCTCATGCATTGAAAATCCCTTAGCAACACTTTAAGGTGGACATACATAGATTGCAGGCTATCTCCTCTTCAGTCTATCATGAACGCTGCTGCCAGACTCATCCACCTTACTAACCGTTCTGTATCTGCCATCCCTCTCTGCCAATCCCTCTACTGCCCTCCATTCAGTGTCCTCCATCCCCTCTCTGCCAATCCCTCTACTGCCCTCCATTCAGTGTCCTCCATCCCCTCTCTGCCAATCCCTCCACTGGCCTCCATTCAATGTCCTCCACCCCTCTCTGCCAATCCCTCCACTGGTCTCCATTCAGTGTCCTCCACCCCTCTCTGCCAATCCCTCCACTGGCCTCCACTCAGTGTCCTCCACCCCTCTCCGCCAATCCCTCCACTGGCTTCCCATTGCCCAACGGATAAAATTCAAAACACTAACAATAACAAAGCCATTTATAACTCTGCCCCAAATTACATCGCCAATCTTGTCTCCAAACATCACCCAAACCGTCCTCTCCGCTCCACACAAGACCTCCTACTCTCTAGCTCCCTTGTCTCCTCCTCCCTTGCTCATCTCCAGAGCTTCCCCCATCCTCTGAAACTCTCTACCCCAATTTATCAGACTATCGGCTGCTCTGCTCACTTTTAGACGATCTCTGAAAACCTATCTCTTCAGGGAAGCCTATCCTGCCCTCAGCTAATAATGGAATCTTCTACTCTTCCAACCAGTCCATCCCCCACAGTTACTACCTTTTGTCCACTAGCCCCTAGATTGTAAGCTCCAAGGATCAGGGCCCTCCGTACCCTCCTGTATTGAAGCTCTATTGTCTCCCGTTATATTGTAAAGCGCTGAGCAACCTGTTGGCGCTATATAATTCCTGAATATTATTATTATTATTATTATTATTATTAATAATAGAAATTCAGCTGGTTCAGCAGAGAATGGCTGATTTTTGATCCTTGTATGGGGGGGGAAATTTTGGTTGTACAGAAGTAAATTTTCCCAATCAAAGAATCCCGATTGATGAAATTATTATTATTATACAGTATTTATAAAGCGCCAATAGTTCGCTCAGCGCTGTACATTACAAAGGGGGACAGAACATGTGACAGAACAATTCCCATACAATGCAAAACATGAGGGGATCGAGGGCCCTGCTCTTTCAAACTTACAATCTAGGAGGGAGGGGATGGTGGCACAGGAGGAGATAGCTGTGGGGGATGGAGTGGTAGGAAGAGTGGAGGAGGTCGGCAAGTTAGCAGGGGGTGGGGTAGGCTTCCCTGAAGAGATGGGTTTTCAGGGTGCGCCTAAAGGAGAGGAGAGTAGGTGATAATCTGATGGGTTGGGGCAGGGAGTTCCAGAGGATGGGCGACACCCTGGAGAAGTCCTGGAGGCGGGCATGGGAGGAGGAGACCAGGGAACTAGAGAGAAGGAGGTCTTGTGAGGAGCGGAGTGTGCGTGCTGGGCGGTACTTGGATATTAGGTCAGTGATGTAGTTCGGGGCAGTATGGTGGACAGCTTTGTACGTCAGCGTTAGGATTTTGAATTTGATCCGTTGCGCAATCGGAAGCCAGTGGAGGGATTGGCAGAGGGGGGTGGCGGAAACGGAGCGGTTGGAAAGGTGAATGAGTCTGGCAGCCGTATTCAGGATGGACTGAAGCGGGGATAGCCAGCGGCGAGGCAGGCCAGTGAGGAGGGAGTTGCAGTAGTCGAGTCGTGATATGATGAGGGAGTGGATGAGCTGTTTAGTGGTTTCTGGAGTTAGGAACGTGCGGATTTTGGCGATGTTGCGGAGGTGGAGTCTGCATGAGTTTGTTAAAGAGTGGACTTGGGGCTGGAAGGATAGGTTGGAGTCCAAAATGACACCAAGTACTCTGGCCTGCGGGGCGGGTTTGATGGTGGCGTTGTTGGACATGATGGAGAAGTCAATGGGGGGTGGTGTCCGGGCTGGAGGGAAGACAAGAAACTCGGTTTTGGAGAGGTTCAGTTTAAGGAAGTGGAGCGACATCCAGTCTGATATGTCGCTCAACAGGTGTGTGATTCGGGCGGAGACCGAGGGGGTGAGGTGGGGGGTTGAGAGATAGATTTGTGTGTCGTCGGCATAGAGGTGGTAGTTGAAGCCGTGAGAGTGTATGAGTTGGCCAAGGGAGGAGGTGTAGATGGAGAAGAGAAGGGGCCCGAGGACAGAGCCTTGAGGGACCCCAACAGAGAGGGGGAGTGAGAGGGAGGTGGTGGCATTATAGGTAACGCTGAAAGAGCGTTGTGACAGGTAGGATGAGAGCCAGGAGAGAGCAGAATCTGAGGCCGAGGGAGTGTAGTTTTTTGAGGAGGAGGGGGTGGTCGACTGTGTCAAAGGCCGCAGAGAGGTCAAGGAGTAGGAGCACTGAATAGTGGCCATTAGCTTTGGCGGTTAACAGGTCGTTGGAGAGTTTGAGTAAGGCAGTTTCGGTGGAGTGTAGGGGACGGAAGCCGGACTGTAGGGGATCGAGGAGGTTGTTGTCGTTGAGGTGAGAGCATAGGCGGGCGTAGACTAGGCGCTCGAGGAGTTTAGATGTAAATGGGAGCAGGGAGATGGGTCTGAGGTTGTTCGGGTCATTGGGGTCCAGGGAGGGCTTTTTAAGTATGGGGGTGATGTGTGCATGTTTCAGAGGGGAAGGGAAAGTGCCGGAGGAGAGGGAGAGATTGAAGATGTGGGTGAGGGAGCGTAGGATGGAGGGGGAGGGAGGTTGTAGGAGTTGTGAGGGGATAGGGTCAAGGGGGCAGGTGGTGAGGCGGGCATCAGAGAGGATCTTGGAGACTTCTTCGATGGTAGTAAGGTCAAAGGTGCGGAGTGTTGGGGGAGCTTCAGTATGAGGAATGTAGGGTGGGGTGGGAGAGGAGGTCAGAGCAGTGGTGGGGCCGTGGGAGAGGGGTGTAGAGGGGGTAGCTGAGTGAGGGGGAAGGGGGTTGGAGGGAGTTTGAGCAGCGACGAAGTCCCTGTGGGTTATGTCGAGGGGGAGGGGGGATGAGGGGGTAGCTGTGTGAGAGGGGACGGGCCTACTGTCATAATAAAACAGCTCAGCAGCAGCAATTCCCACATCAGACAGTATGGATGGGGAGATCACTGGTAAAAAAATAAAAAATAAAAAAAAATAAAAGACGGGGGGGTTGGGGGAGGAAGCAATGTATGGACTGCCTTAGTAGAATGTTTTTGTATAGGACACTGAGAAATAAGCAGGGTGCAGTTTTCCTTACACTCTTATACAGATCTGAACTGTCCAATTTGCAAAGAACTTCAAAAAGTTAAACTGAAAAATAACTCCAACATGTGTTTGAGGAATAACAAAAAACACCTGACTCAGGCAATTCTAATTTAACTTGTGGGAAACAGATATCTGTCTTTCCGCATTACTAGATCTCATGTGAATAGAGAACTCCAATCACGTCAGTGACTCCAGAGGATGACACTAGTCAGCATCTCGGACATGAAAATGCTGACAGCAGGGCTATGGGCAGCATATATAAACACTATGGAAGGGGACTGACCTCAGCTGAGGTCAGTCCCCTTCCAAAGAAGCCATGCCAATTCATGTTTGCCTGCTACGGAGGTTTGAGAAACCCAACATCAATAGCAACTGACTGAAAACTGTCTGCATCATAAAAACACAATTTTTGTCTTACACTACTTAAAACTACAGACTCATTTGATGGATTTAAAGTATCCAAGATTAATCTTAACTAGTCACTACAAGCTGCCAGTATCAGATTCCTGGACCTGTGAGAACTTAAAATCAAGCATGAACAATCCAGGTGCACACTGTCCCAGAACTAGTGCCAATGCTCAGTACGCAAACACACACCCCACACATTCACATACATACCACATTGTCAAAAGTATTGGGCCACCCTTCCAAATCATGTGATTCAGGTGTTCCAATCCCCTCCATGGACACAGGTGTATACAATCATCACCTAGACATGCAGACTGCTTCTACAAACATTGGTGAAAGAATGGGTCGCTCTCAGGAGCTCAGTGACTCCAAGCGTGGTCCCGTGATAGGTGGTCACCTGTGCAATAAGTCCATCCGTGACATTTCCTGGCTACTAAATATTCCACGCTCAACTGTTAGTGGGATTATAACAAAGTGGAAGCAACTGGGAACAACAGCAACTCAGCCAAGTGGTAGGCCACGTCACATGACAGAGCGGGGTCAGAGCATGCTGAAGTGCACAGAAGTCGCCGACTGTCTGCAGAGTCAATAGCTAAAGACCTCCAAACTTGGTGTGGCCTTCAGATGAGGCCAACAACAGTGTGTAGAGAGATTCATGGAATGGGTTTCCATGGCCGAGCAGCTGCATCCAAGACTTACATCACCAAGTGCAATGCAAAGCGTCGGATGCCGTGGTGTAAAGCACGCCACCACTGGACTCTAGAGCAGTGTGGAGACGTGTTCTCTGGAGTGACCAATCACACTTCTCTGTCTGGCAATCCGATGGACGTGTCTGGGTTTGGAGGTTGCCAGGAGAACGGTACTTGCCTGACTGCATTGAGCCAAGTGTAAAATTTGGTGGAGGGGGGATTATGGTGTGGGGCTGTTTTTCAGGGTTTGGGCTTGGCCCCCTAGTTCCAGTGAAGGGAACTCTTAAGGCATCAGCATACCAAGACATTTAGGACAAATTTAAATTCTCCCAACTTTGTGGGAAGAGTTTGGGGATGGCCCCTTCCTGTTCCTACATGACTTGACAGGGAGGGAGGCACCAGGATCACCAGCAGAGGGAGGAGGATTGGAGCTGCTCTGTGCAAAACCATTTCACAGAGCAGGTCAAGTAGAACATGTTTGCGATTTTAATCCCTTGCCCTCCTAAGGATTTCCCCCCCTTCATGACCAGGCCATTTTTTGCGTTATGGCACTGGTATTTTAACTGACAAAATGAAATTAATGGGGGTTTTTTCCCCACAAATCGAGCTTTTTTGGTGGTAGAGTCTGTCTTTTCATGCTTATAGCGCAAAAAATAAAACGCACAGACAATTTTGGAAAAAAAACAACATTTTTGGACTTTTAGCTTAAAAATTTAAATCCAAATTGTCAAATTTAGGCCAAAATGTATTTGGCCTAAAAAAACCAAAAACCAAAAAAAATCCCAATACGTGTAAATTAATTTGTTTATGTGAAAGTTATAGCATTTACAAATGGCGATCGAGAATAGGAAAAAAAAAATCCCACTAATAATTGTGGCGATCACTGAGCTCCACAGTGACAGCAATACAGCGATCAGTGCTAAAATAAAAAAATATGCACTGACACTGTACTGACACTGGGCAGAAAGGGTTTAAAGTGAGGGGTGATCAAAAGGTTAACTGTGTGCGTTTTACTAGGGGGCATGGCGTGTGGTCCTCCGTCAGTTCAAGCACACTGATCAGGATGGCTGTACTGTGCACAGCCATCCCGAGCAGTGTGCTTGAACTGACAGGGAGGAAAATTGTAAACAAAAACAAGCTTCCTCCCCATCGGGAGATGCTTGGTAATCACCAGCCGGGACCCGGTGATTGACAACTACAACTACTGGTGTGCGCCCCCTACCTGAAAATACGACATTACGTATGTATACACGTGATTCTGCACACAGATGCCGCCCTGTAGCCATATATCTGCTATAGGGCAGTCCTTAAGTGGTTAAAGAAAAAAAAAAAAAAAGTCATGTTTAGAATCACCTTAAGCCCAGGTTCACATATATGCGGTGCGGTACATCGCATGTGATCCGCACACCTATGCAAATCACATTCGATCTGTGTGCGGTGTGATTGGAGCCACACATTTTGTAAGGCTCTAATCGCACCCGAAAGATGCAGGACCTTTTTTTGGTCCGCACTAGAATTGGATTGCATGGGTATTCAAACCTATACGATCCGATTCTGCACATCGCGTTTTGCAGACTGATTTTGGGGTGTTGGTAACACACCTGCAGTGGTTTGCATGAATGGGGTGAGATTCTGATGTGGTGCAGAATTCGCACAGAAAGAAAAAACACTGCTAATTCTGGACTGCATCAGTGTGAACCCGGGCTATAGGCACAAAAAGGTGTGAATGGACCCTCAGGAGTTCCAAAGTTTGAGTTACTGCACTCTATATTCTGCACTAGGGTCAATTCATGTGTGTGCACTCAACATGCATGAGTTTGTAATGTATTGCCAAGCATGCCATGTGCTTTTTAGATGGCAATTTGTATTCCTTTGTCTCCAACAAGTTATTGGAAATCACCCAAGTCACCTTTTCCTGTTTTTACATGTGGTTTCCTGCGTACAAAATATGCAATACCTATTTAGAGCGACTGCATTAATTCCTTTAAAAGCAGTGACCTGTAGATGAAATACACCAAAATGCAAGGAGGAGGATTTTCGAAGACACTGCAATTCTAACATGGTGACAAAAAAACCACAAGAGCTGACTTAGGGATATTGGACCTGCAAACTCCCTGTGATAAGAGTACGGTTTGCTGCAGATCCACTGTGAGGAGACCAAGTTCTTCACACTTCTGCAGTAAACCTCAAACGTCAGCTTATATACGTATGCACGACTACCATGTCTGCCTACATATAGGTCTATAAAAAGATACTGTAGTACAAGGTTAAAAATAGCCACCCGGGTACATAATCCATGTACAAAACTATCAGAGCAGGGGAAAAAAAAAAAAAAAAACGCAACAAAAACGCAATACATTAGGTCTGGTAAATTAAATTAAAATACTGTTGAAAAAAGAAAAAAAAAAAAATACCTGGATTGTGACGATCGCGGCGTCAGACCCCAGCCCTTCTCACCGAACTCGTGACCGAAGGACTAGCCAATCTAAAAATGCGATGTCACGTGCGCAACAATGCCACTCCAAGAAGCTTGCTACATGGATTATTTCCTAAATGTATTCAATATAACTGGACCCTAATATTTATAGGTAAACATAGTCCATAGAATATCCGATTGCCTGTTGGGGATCAGGAAGGGATATTTTTCCCTTGTTGGAGCAAATTGGATCATACTTTATTGGGAGTGTTTTGCCTTCCTCTGGATCAGCTGTGGGTATAGGATTTAATAAAAAAAAAAACTAAACTAGATGGACTTGTGTCTTTTTGCAACCAGACTATGGGAATATAAGCACACCCTCCCCCCCCCCCCCCATTTTCGATCGAAAAAGTGAGGGTTATAACCACTGCTGTTAGATTTTTTTTTTTTGCCATCTGTGTCCCTTTGGGGACAATTCCCTTTACTTCCTGTTCCATAACTAAAACAGGATGTGAGAGGATATCCCTGCAAAGGGAACCCCTTGGGGCTCCAAGGTCAACACAACTGATGTCCTCATTGGAAAATCTCCCCTAGATTACTTTTCTGGGGATAACCCAAAATTTGGGATTCTTTTACCTTCCCATTCAATGATGGTAAAAAGGAAAAATAAAGAGCGACTTTCCATAAAACGGGACCACAGAAAGCAAAAAAAAAAAAAAAAAAAAAAAAAAAAACACACCACACACACTATTTGGCCTTCTAATCCCCTCTTCATCATGTCCAAAACCAAAAAGTTTTTTAGTTATTCTTTAGTATAAAAAGGGGGGAAAAAAACAAAAAAAACCCAAACAAAAAACAACAAAAACACAACACTTAGTGGAAAAGCTAAGACAACAGCAAGCCACAGTTCTGCCCCAACATAATCGTATAAACATTTTGGGTTATAACCGAACCTTCTCATTTTTCCTTCTGCTGATTATCCTGTCCAGGCCATTAAAGGCTCCAGAAGCTACAAAGAGAATGTTCGTTGTGTCCACTTGTACGGTTTCACCTCGCAGCTTCCTTGAATTTTTCTCTGGGACGTTAACGATCGTTCCCTCCAGCAGTTTCAGCAAGCCCTGTAAAGGAAAAAGGCAACATTTCAAATCACATATATACGGTTTTCTAAAAAAAAGGCACTGGATTTGCTATAAGTAGAGGTGTTTATTCTTCCATGCGGTGCACTACACAGGAAATGATCACATGATGCCTTTTTAGGAGGGACAGGTCAGGTGGAGCTGCTGTGTGACATCACTGAGCGAGCTGGCAGGTCCTGTGGCGGCGCTCTGGACTGAGTATATTGCACCGTTCTGCTGTATGAATGCACTTTTTTTGAATTAATCGGGATTTGTTAACTATTTGTGGACTGCCCACTGTCTTTACTGCGGCAGGGCATCACAGCTGCACTGGATCACGTACATTATACAATATTTATATAGCGCCAAAGGGTATGCTCAGCACTGTACAGTAGCAAGGGGGACAGAACATGAGACAAGACAGTAGCAATACACTACGCGAGGGGTTCGAGGGCCCTGCTCTTTCCAGCTTACAATCTAGGAGGGAGGGGAAGGTGGTACAGGAGGAAGTGGCTGTGTTGGATGGAGTGGCGGGAGGAGTGGAGGAGGTTAGTTGTTAGGTGAGGTCGGGTGTTAGGTAAGGGTGGGGTAGGCTTCCCTGAAGAGGAGGGTTTTCAGGGTGCGCCTGAAGGCGAGAAGGGTAGGTGACAGTCTGATGGATTGGGGTAGGGGGTTCCAGAGGATGGGGGAAGTCCTGGAGAAGTCCTGCAATTGGGCGTGGGAGAAGAAGGAGACCAGGGAGCTAGAGAGCAGGAGGTCCTGTACATGTATGTGATCCAGCATTTCCAGGTGTGGGGGGTTGCGCATCCACCGCCCTGTGTGTGCGCACAGTCATTCGCTACAGCACAAGTTGATTAGCAGGTCCTGGGTAATATTTATGACTGGGACCTGCTGATTGGCTTATTGAATGACAGTACAGAGCCTGGTATTTACCAACACCAGCCTCTGTACACAGAGCAGCCAAGTGGCTGTGTTTGCAGGGAGAAAAAAAAACACAGCCATATCTATTAGTAAAAGCAGTACACATGGTTAGGCACACAGTTAACCCTTTGATTGCCCCAGATGTTAACCCGTTCCCAGCCAGTGTCCTTAGTACAATGACTGTTTATAGTATTACCAATGATCACTATTAGTGTCACAGTCAGTTCCCACCTCAGTGGGAATTAGTGTTAGACTGCCTGCCACACTATCACAATCCTACTATAAGTATTGAACATGTCATTTTTCTCAGTAAACATTTCTAAAGGTGCTATTCACATGAAATATTCACCACGTCAGTGACAACCCATACATCCAAGAAAACAAAAACAAACAAGTTCAGAAATTAAGTTATACAGTTTCAAGAAAAAGTATGTGAACCCCTTGGGATTACGTGGAGTTTTGCATGAATTGGCCATAAAATGTGCTCTGAACGTCATCTAAGTCACAATAGAAGAACACAGTCTGCTGAACATAATACTACACAAACATTAGATGTTGCCATGGTTTAATTGCACATAACATGTAAACATTCACAGTGCAGGGAGGAAAAAGTATGTGAACCTTTGGACTTAATAACTGGTTGACCCTCCTTTGGCAGCAATAACCTCAACCAAACGTTTCCTGTAGTTGCAGATCAGACCTGCACAACGATCTGGAGTCATTTTGGACCACTCTTCTTCACAAAACTGTTTCAGTGTAGCAATATTCTTGGGATGTCTGGTGTGAACCGCTCTCTTAGGGTCATGCCACAGCATTTCAATCGGGTTGAGGTCAGGACTCTGACTGGGCCACTCCAGAAGGCGTATTCTGTGCTGTTGCAGCCATTGTTTTGTTGAATTACTTGTATGCTTTGGGTCATTGTCCTGTTGCATCACCCATCCTCTGCGGAGCTTCAGTTGGCGGACAGATGGTGGTACGTTTTCCTGCAAAATATCTTGATAAACTCTGGAATTCATTTTCCCATCAATGACAACAATCCGTCCAGGCCCTGAAGCAGCAAAGCAGCCCCAAACCATGATGCTCCCTCCGCAATGTTTCACAGTGGGGATGAGGTTTTGATGTTGGTGTGCTGTGCCTTTTTTTCTCCACACATAGTGTTGTGTGTTCTTCCCAAACAACTCAATCTTGGTTTCATCTGTCCACAGTATATTTTGCCAGTAGTGCTGTGGAACATCCAGGTGCTCTTTTGCAAACTTCAAACGTGCTGCAATATTCTTTTTGGACAGCAATGGCTTCTTCCGTGGTGTCCTCCCATGTACTCCATTCTTGTTTAATGTTTTCCTTATTGTAGATGTGTCAACAAAAATGTTAGCATGTGCCAGAGATTTCTGTAGGTCTTTAGCGGACACTCTGGGATTCTTCTTTACCTCATGCAGCATTCTGCGCTGTGCTCTTGCAGTCATTTTTACAGGACGACCACGCCTAGGGAGAGTAGCAACAGTGCTAAACTTTCTCCATTTGTAGACAGTGTCTTACCGTGGACACATGAACATCAAGGCTTTTGGAGATACTTTTGTAACCCTTTCCAGCTTAATGCAAGCCAAGAATTCTTGATTGTAGGTCTTCTGAGAGCTCTTTTCTGCGAGGCATGGTTCACATCAGACAGTGCTTCTTGAAACCAGTAAACCCAAAACAGGTGTGTGTTTTTTAAGGGCAGGACAGCTGTCAGCAACACATCCAATATCATCACACTGATTGGAGTCAAGGTTGGCTCGCTCCTGGCTCCAATTAGCTCTGGGAGAAGTCATTAAGCTAGGGCCTCACATACTTTCCTCCCTGCACTGTGAATGTTTACATGTTATGTGCAATTAAACCATGGCAACATCTAATGTTTGTGTAGTATTATGTTCAGCAGACTGTGTTCTTCTATTGTGACTTAGATGACGTTCAGAGCACATTTTATGGCCAATTCATGCAAAACGCCACGTAATCCCAAGGGGTTTACATACTTTTTCTTGCAACTGTATGCAATAAAAATTAATGACACAGGAAACATGCCAACTGAAATCTGTTTAATACTTGGTACAAAATCCTTTGTTGGCAAGGACAGCGTCAAGACGCCTCCTGTACGGAGAAACTGGTCACATGCACTGCTCAGGTGCGATTTTGGCCCATTCTTTCACAGTTCATAGAAGAGGCCCACAGAACCTTCAAGATTTGAAGACTCAGATCTTTAGTTCTTTCCATAGGATTTTCTATTGGATTCAAGTAGGGTTATTGGCTAGGCCATGCTAGCAGCTTTATTTTCTTTGAAACCAATTGAGAATTTCTTTGACAGTGTTGGGGATCATCGTCTTGCTGAAATGTCCACCCTTGTTTCACCATCATTTTGGTAGATGGCAGAAGATTTCTATCAAGAATGTCTCTGCACATTTTTCCATTCACCCTTCAAAAAAGAAATGAAGTTTGCCAGTACCGTATGCTGAAAAACAGCCCCACACCATAATGTTCCCACCTCCATGCTTCGCTGTTGGGATGGTGTTTTTGGGGTGGTGTGCAGTGCCATTTGGCCTCCAAACATGGTGCGTATTATGGCATCCAAAGAGTTCAATTTTGGTCTCATCTGACCAGACTATATTCTCCCAGTATTTCAAAGGCTTGTCTTATGTTGTGCAGCAAACTTTAACATTGCTAGATTGTAAGCTCTAAAGAGCCGGGCCCTCTGTTTCCTGTTGTACCAAATTGTATTGTAACTAATGTCTGCCTTCATTTTGTACAGCACGGCCCAAACTGTTGGCGCGATATAAATCCTGTATAACATCATGCTTTTTCTTCAGCAATGGAGTCTTGCGTGGTGAGCGGGTATACAGGCCAAGGTGGTTGACAGCAGGTTCAATGGTTTCAAAGCCAACCAGAAGTAATGCAGATTCCAGGTCTTTCTGAAGCACTCCACAAGTGGTCCTTGGCTCTTCAACAACCCTTCTGATAATTCTTTTCACTCTTCTGTCAGAAATCTTGCGAGGAGCACCTGGTGGTGGCCGGTTTAAGATAAAAAAAAAAAATGTTCTTTCCACTTCCGGATTATGGCCCAAACAGTGCTCACTGGAACATTCAGAAATCCTTCTGTAACTAATGCCATCAGTATATTTTGCAACAATAAGACTGAGAAAGTCTTGAGAGCTCTTTGCCTTTACCCATTATGAGATTTTTTTTGTGTGACACCTTTGTAAGACGACACCTTTTATGGGCCATCAGTTGGGACTGACAAGGGGCAGGATTGCTTTCTAATTACTGAGATTTCAGCTGGTGGCTTGGCTTTCCATGCCTTTTTTGCCTGCCTTAAGGTGTTCAAAAATGTTTCCCTATGTCAAATTTTATTACATATAACGTCATTTCTTTTGTTTTAGTTACTATGTATGGATTGCATGGGTTATTACCGACATGGTGAAAAATTTCATGTAAATAGCACCTTTAGAAATATGGCGAGAGGCATTAATTTTCACGCAAACCAAATATACACGTATTGGGTATGTTTTTTTTTTTTTTAACCAAAGAAAAATGTAGCCGAATAAATTTTGGCCTAAATTTAAGAATTTTTTTTCACTGGATATGTTTTATAGCAGAAATTTAAAAAATAAATAAAATGAAGAAAAAAATTATGGAGCATGTGCAGTGTCTCTACATGATCTAGGTCTTATCAGGTGATAAGAGGGAGGACACTGGAAGAAGGGGAGGATCAGACAAGTCAGGATCAAAGCAGCATTTGTACACAATGCACAGGATTAACCCCTTAGGTTCCACAGAGAGTATAGCAAACATGCTTTACGGCATATACAGACTGATTTTACGGTTGTTGGTTTAGTAACACTTTATTCACTTGACTGATTATTACCAGCACCTTTTAGTGATGTATGAATCTGCTTTACACTGATTGAATGAATTAAGGATTTTTTAAACTTTATTTCCTGCTTTGTTTAAAGAGATATGCATACCCGTTATCCTACATAAATCTTAGCAAATGTCCAGAATTGAGACACTGTAGGGTGCAGTAAGCTCAGTCTTTGCGGTGGCACACAAAGTGTGAGCTCAATTCATTGTTTTTATATAGAACACTATACTAACCACAGCTTACAAAGCCATCCACAACACTGCCCCTAGCTACATCACCAACCTCATCCACAGATCCCGCCCAAATCGCCCACTCCACCCCTCCCATGATATCCTCCTCTCTAGCTCCCTCATCACCTCCTCCCACGTTCACCTCCAGGACTTCTCCAGAGCCTCTCCCATCCTCTGGAACTCCCTACCACAGCATGTCCGGTCAGCCCCCACCCTGTCTGCCTTTAGGCGAAATTTGAAAACTCACTTCTTCAGGGAAGCCTACCCCACCTCCACCTAAGAACTGTACTTGAATCACCTCCACCAGATCATCCCCCGCAGCTATCACCTTTTGTATCACCTACCCCTTCCTTTAGATTGTAAGCTCCACGAGCCGGGCCCCCCTATTGCTTGTAATTGTACTGTCTCCCTTATATTGTAAAGCGCTGTGCAAACTGTTGATAGAAATCCTGAATAATAATAATAATAATACTTGGAGTCTTACCTGCTGTACGCCTTCTCCCCCCACATCTCTCAGCTGGTGAATGCCAGGAACACTACCAATTTTGTCAACTTCATCTAAAAAGACAATACCTGAAAAAAGAATTTGAAGAAATGAATCCAGAATATAATATAACCTGTAAAACATGATTAGTTTTGGTTATTTTACATCATATCAATATAAATTAAATATAAATTGGCCTTGCCAAGTCAGGAAAAAAAGCTCCAAAGAGTACAATACCAGTTCGTTCACCTTTAAAAAAACAAAAAACAAAACACAAAACAAAAAACTTTGTACACCTAGATAGGAGTGGCGGGGGTGACTGCATACAGGAGGAACATCTCTCCATTTTCCTCCTGCAGCCACTGAACACCCCACTTCCTACTTCAGCAGCTGCAGGAGGAACAAAGATTGGTTCCTCTGTAAGCAGTTGTCCCGCCACTGCCCCTCTCCAGCTGCTTTCTGCTGCCCCCCCCATGCTCTTAGCCCAGGCACGCATCACCCCCCCCCCCCCCCCCATGGCTCTGCCAGCTTTCCCCTCTCCCTGCAGCAGCAAGGGATGCAGTCATGGAGAGCGGGGAAGGAGCCGGTAAATTTGTCATTTACCACAGCCCCTTTTTTCTTGAAAAAATAGTCTGATACTTAAATCACTGACTCTGTTCATTCATAACAGAGGCATAGTAAACTGTGTATTCTATGCTTCAGTTTTTGAATGAATGGGAAGCTCTGTGTAGAGCTATCCTTGTCCATTCATTCTGTGCAGCTGAGGCTGCAGAGATGGAGATTGAGGGCTGTGTTCTTCAATCTCCTTTGGTCAAACATCAGGGGTCTAAACAGACCTCTGATGTTCCAACTTTGAGACAAAGCCCCCACAAAACAGGGTTCCCAAAAATAAAAAGCTACTGACACCAGTGGCAGAACTACCAGGATCACAAAAGTCGCGCTGGCAACTGGGCCCCGCCACTTACTGCTTAACAGACACAAGGTTTCTCCTCACCTGAAGTTGTGACTGTCCACCAGAACCCACCCTCACCTATAATACTGTGGGTGTCACAAGACCCTGAATTAAATCTTATATTTAGGGAGAGCAAAAGCAAGATCGCCAACTCAAAGAAACTAAAATTTAGTGTATGAACTGATTTAGCAGTGAAAAAAAAAAAAATAATTAAAAATAAAATTTAGCCTTTTTAGTTATTCATCAATTTAATTTTTTTTGTTTTCGATAGAGGGGAGAGAGATTAGAACACCTAGTAGGTTTTTATTGCTGTCTGTGCCCCCATTAGGGAGATTCGCCCTATTTGCCATTATCGAAAGTGAAAAAAAAAAAAAAAAGCAAAGCCCATACATTCTATTGTAAGGAGTGCTGAAAAAAAAAAAAAAAACACTGTAGCCCTGGGAAGTATTGTGTGTAATTAGTGTAATATATAAAAAGCACATAACCAATATTAGACCCCCCCCCCCATGACCTGGTTCCTAAAATATACACACTCGATTTTTTTTGTTTTTTCCCATTTCAAACAGACCTTGCTGAGCTTTCTCCACATTGTAATTGGCATCCTGCAATAGTTTGGCAACCACAGACTCAATGTCCTCTCCTACATATCCAGCTTGTGTCAGAGTGGTACAGTCACATATAGCAAATGGGACATCCAAGCACTTTGCTAGAGTTTGTGCAAGAAGAGTTTTACCTGTAATAAAGAGAAAGCATGAGGGTAAAAACAGAATTTGTGGGTTACAAAAAGAAAAAAAAAAAAAAAACCACACGCATACCAGGAATTGAAATGGTCATGGGCCGCACATAATATACAAGAATAAAACGATGAGCAGAAAACACTGGCTAATTACAAGTTAACGATCACTGATATAGATAATGTACTTGAGTAATAAAACTCCATTTTATTGTAATTTTTTTTTAATAAAAAAGGGGGAAACAAAACTAGTGCAATATTTAAAACTGTTTTTGATAATTAAAGCATCAATATCTGGATGAATGGATGGAGTAGCAATTCTCAAGGTGCCATCAGCTATTTTGGATCTAGGTTTTGCCCTTCGTGAGCTTCATCTTTGAAAATAGTTACGCACAAATACTGTAGCTGCCGAAAAACGGATGAAATGAATAAGGCGCGATTGTGTAGAGTGGGAGATTAAAAAAAAAAAAAAAAAAAAGCCTGTTGGGCTGCAAAGAACGGTCAACTGTAGTTGGTTACTAATTTTAAGAGGATCTATTCAGGTTACAGAAATCTGAACATGTGCATAGGTACTAAAAAGGGACAATAGACCAGCTGCGATTTCTCCTGCGCTCTAGGACCCAGACCGGTGGCAAATAGATGGAACCAACACCAGAGCAAGCGACCACCAGTATATTTCAAGGTTGTGCAGCTCCAAAACAGGGCTGGGGAAGCCCGATCAATACTGCAAAGTGAAACAAAAAACAAGAAGCGCACCAACCTTGCGCATTACCTCAGTAACAGGATTTAATAAAAAAGATAGGTACTCACAAACAGCGAATAAAATCAGGCATGTAGTCCTCAAAGGGACTTTAAAGATAAGAAGCCAGCGCGAATCCCATCATGGGGGTAGACACTCAGTATAGCTGACGCGTTTCGAAGGCTATGCCTTCTTCCTCAGACAAACGTGAAACGCGTCAGGTTTACTGAGGAAGAAGGCATAGCCTTCGAAACGCGTCAGCTATACTGAGTGTCTACCCCCATGATGGGATTCGCGCTGGCTTCTTATCTTTAAAGTCCCTTTGAGGACTACATGCCTGATTTTATTCGCTGTTTGTGAGTACCTATCTTTTATTAAATAAATTCTGTTACTGAGGTAATGCGCAAGGTTGGTGCGCTTCTTGTTTTTTGTTTCACTTTGCACTAAAAAGGGACACCCAGTGCCAAGTTTCCTGATAGAATTTTTTTTTAATTCCAATTAGACTTTACTGATATTCACCATCCTAACACTTGAAATTTGCTTTGTCATTCGCGCTTGCAAATCACAGCCAGTAATGAGTAGTGAGGGGCGGAGCCAAGCCATGCCCTGTGTGTCAATGGACACAGGAGAGCCAGATCAGGAGCGAGCATGCACGGGTGCGCCCATAGAGGAATTCTAGAGTTCTGTAGCATTGTATAAGCTCCTGCAATGGGTCCATCACCAGCAGAAGTCAAAGCTGCTACACTGATAACTTTAAAGGGGTTATAAGCCTCAGACATGAAATATGAACAAAGCATATCCCTCTATAGCAGTGTTTCTCAACTCCAGTCCTCATGGACCCCCAACAGGTCATGTTTTCAGGATTTCCCTCAGATGAAACAGCTGTGGTAATTACTAAGGCAGTGAAACTGATCAAATCACCGGTGCAAAATAATGGAAATCCTGAAAACATGACCTGTTGGGGGTCCATGAGGACTGGAGTTGAGAAACACTGCTCTATAGTGTGTACTTGTCTCCGTGTTATTTCTGTCTGCTGCCTCATTTCTCTGCTATCTGCATGAATCACTTTTGACAAGTTTTCCTGAGAAAAATGGTGACGGGGAGAGACCTAAAGCAAATTGACAGTCTCAGTTCTGTTCCTGTGAGCTGTGTGGAGGAGGAGGGGTCCCTTCCCTCCAATCAGCTCTCAGAGCTCTCCTCACTGAGCTCTGCATTGTGTAATTTCAGCTCCCTGCTTTCGGACAACTCAGTCAAATGTTAAAAAAATTCAGCACTTTGAAAAGCTGTAGAGAAAAAAAAAAAAAAGTTTCAGATAAACAGCTACAACTTATGCAGGAGGATTTGGCCTCAGGTGATGCAGAGATATGAAACAGTCACTTCACTGGGTATATTTAAGGGTTAACCACTTCCTGCCCAGGCCAATTCTGACATCTCTCAGATATAAAAAGCAGTTTTGCTAGAAAATTACTTAGAACCCCAAAACATTTTTTGCATTGGCCTGTGACAAAAAAATTGCAACAACTGCCATTTTATTCTCACGGTATTTTACACTGAAATTTTTTCAAACCCTTTTTTTGGGAGAAAAACCCACTTTATATTGCATTCCAGGTAAAAATTGAACCTAAGCTGTTACAACACCACACTATGAATCGCATAGGAATGGGCAATGCATTCCGGTGCAATTCACATGCAATTCTGTGTGCTGTGATTTGAGCCCATTCTGTTGATTGGACTTAAATTTCCCAGCATCAGGGGCGGACTGACCATTTGGAAACTCGGGCACTGCCCAAAGGCCCGGGGTCAGTAGGGGGCCCCATGAGATGCCCCTGGTACCTTTTTCATAGGCTTTTTTGAGTTTGGGCAAGGACACAGGGGCCCCATGATCCCCTATTGCCCGGGAGCCCCATGAGTTGTCAGTCCGCCCCTGCCTAGCATCATACTAAAGTAGAAAACGCACTGCAACCAATTGCACGCAGTCATTTTGTACTGTGCAATCCAGGGCAGACAAACACCAAGTTTGGAACCTGTGTTGGGGGCGTCATTACCAATGCATTGGAAGGTCGCAAGGGCAGTGTGATTTGAATATGGTGTGGGAAACCCTTGGATCGCGAGTTCTAGTGTGAACAGGGCCTAAAGCTGGCCATGCATTAAACCAATTTTCTCATTCAATTTCCTTCAACTATGTAGTGGAAAGGGTCTGCCTACAGTAACCAAATTGAAAGTTTAGGCTTGACCACACATTATATTGGTTTTGGTAAATCTAAATAAAAATTGAACATAGGGTAAGACTGGTCATACATTATACCATTTTTTTGTACAAAGATACTTCCATTCAGTCGAAAACCGTTGCAATTTCAACAACAATCAGAAGCTTTCTTACCAGAGCCTGTGGGGCCCAGAAGCAGGATATTGCTTTTCTCCAGCTTGATGTCATCGTGATTGCAGTCCAGCACATCACCACCCCTCCTCTCCTGTGGCATCTGCTGGTTCACTTGCTGCTGCATGGAGGCTCCCAGAGCATTGCCATGTGGACTGATGCCAGCAATCTGCAGTAGTTCTGAAGAAAAAAAAAAAAAAAAAAAAAAAAAAAAAAAATGTAGTAGACGGAGAATCGGTTTTAAAACAAGGTTACAAAATATAATCGTGCATTATCTACCAGGACTCCAAGTACAAGGCCACGGTCCAGCAAGTCAAGTGCATTTTGCTAATGGAGCAGAAAGTCACCAGCTTCACATACCCTCCTGGTGAGAACATCCATTTATTACATACTGTGAGGAACCCAACTGAAGAGCACTACCTTAGCCTATCCTTTATAATGGTCCTTTATCTGGAGGAGTTAGCAAAGTATTTATTCTCACAGCCAAAATGGGATCACACCTATTTAACATTTTTACATTCACATAAAATATTTAAAAATTGCTGTTGACATTTGCTTAACTACCCTGTAAAAATCTTACCTTGCTATGCCCGTCTATGCAAGGTTAAGTAAGGGGAAGTGGAGGTAATGTTCACCCTGATTAACCCCGTCTGTATGGTCTTTGTAGATCTCATTATCAGCTGTAAACCAGACATGCACACTAAAGCTGGTCATAGATTGATTAACCCACCTGCCCATAGATGGGTCCAATCTCAACCGGTCCCTGCTGAACCAGACGAGATTCAACTCTATTCAATCTATGGACAGGCGGGTTGTGCTAAAGTCAATACATCAATTGACTTCAGTACAACCAACCGGTCGGGTTTTTTTTTCCCCCACGCAATTACTGCCAGCGGGCGGAAATAGCCGCTAGCAGTAATCATTGGAATGGCTCTCGCTGTTGTCCCAGGTAGGTATTGGGGGGAGGGGGGGTGATTGCCGCACACATTGCATGAAGGTAAACCCTGAGCCTTTACAACCACTAAGAAAAAAAAAAAAAAAAAAAAAGGGTTAAAATCAGAACTCTAGGTATGATCTGTATTGCATAGCTGCATTGGTCCAGCTTTGGCACAATGTTAGTATGTGGATCTCATACTTGAGAGGCCGCCGTGGAAGCCGATAAGGCGTTCTCTGGTTAACATCAACAGCCTACTCTGCTCCTCCTCCTAATCAGAGATGGTCTTGTATCCAAGAAAAAGAAGTTACAAGGCATTCCATGAATAATGCGAACAAAGCCCTGTGATCAGTATCCAATTGGCGATCAGGGATCCCCTACTTGCCTATGCTCCATTAATACTCTGAATGTTCCAATCAGTCACATTCTCCATGCTTATGGGAGCTACATACAGTATAGCTTGAAACCTTGACATATGGGCTTTGGCAGTCTCTTGGACACCGTTGATCTGATAAACTTTCATCCTGTGGCTTGATAGGTGGTGATCCAGCAAAACTATATGCCTGCTCAGCTCGTCCGGTCAATCTATATACAGGTGAAACTTGAAAAATTAGAATATAGTGCAAAAGTTCATTTATTTCCAGTGCAGCAACTTAAAAAAGGTGAAATATATGAGATAGACTCATTACATGCAAAGCAAGATAGTTCAAGCCGTGATTTGTCATCATTGTGATGATTATGGCTTACAGCTCATGAAAACCCCAAATCCACAATCTCAGAAAATGAGAATATTACATGCAATCAATGAAAAAAAGGATTGTACATAGAACAATATCGGACCTCTGAAAAGTAGAAGCATGCATATGTACTCAGTACTTGGTTTGAGCCCCTTCTGCAGCAATTACTGCCTCAATGCGGCGTGGCATGGAAGCTATCAGCCTGTGGCACTGCTGAGGTGTTATGGAAGACCAGGATGCTTCAATAGCGGCCTTCAGCTCTTCTGCATTGTTCGGTCTCAGGTCTCATCTTTCTCTTGGCAATGCCCCATAGATTCTCTATGGGGTTCAAGTCAGGTGAGTTTGCTGGCCAATCGAGCGCAGTAATCCCACGGTCATTGAACCAGGCTTTGGTGCTTTTGGCAGTGTGGGCAGGTGCCATGTCCTGCTGGAAAATGAAGTCAGCATCCCCATAAAGCTCGTCTGCGGAAGGAAGCATGAAGTGCTCCAAAATCTCCTGGTAGACGGCTGCGTTGACCCTGGACTTCATGAAGCACAGTGGACCAACACCAGCAGATGACATGGCTCCCCAAATCAACAGACCGTGGAAACTTCACACTGGACTTCAAGCATCTTGCTGTGTGCGCCTCTCCATTCTTCCTCCATACTCGGGGTCCTTGGGCCTCTCCATTCTTCCTCCATACTCGGGGTCCTTGGGCCTCTCCATTCTTCCTCCATACTCGGGGTCCTTGGGCCTCTCCATTCTTCCTCCATACTCGGGGTCCTTGGTTTCCAAATGAGATGCAAAAGTTGCTCTCATCAGAAAAGAGGACTTTGGACCACTGAGCAACAGACCAGGTCTGTTTTTCTTTAGCCCAGGTAAGACGCTGACGTTGTTTGTTGTTCAGGAGCGGCTTGACGAGAGGAATACGACATTTGAAGCCCATGTCCAGGATCCGTCTGTGTGTGGTGGCTCTTGATGCACTGACTCCAGCCTCAGTCCACTCCTTGTGAAAGTCCCCAACACTTTTGAATGGCCTTTTCCTGACAATCCTCTCCAGGCTGCGGTCATCCCTGCTGCTTGTGCACCTTTTTCTTCCACGCTTTTCCCTTCCACATAACTTTCTATTAATGTGCTTTGATACAGTACTTTGGGAACATCCAACTTTTGCAATTACCTTTTGAGGCTTTCCCTCCTTATGGAGGGTGTCAATGATGGTTTTCTGCACAACTGTCAGGGCAACAGTCTCCCATGATTGTGATTCCTACTGAACCAGACTGAGAGACCATTTAAAGGCTCAGGAACCCTTTGCAGGTGTTATGGCTTAATTAGCTGATTAGAGTGGGACACTTTGAGCCGAGAATATTCCACCTTTTCACAATATTCTCATTTTCGGAGTTTGTGGATTTGGGGTTCTCATGAGCTGTAAGCCATAATCATCACAATTATGACAAATCACGGCTTGAACTATCTTGCTTTGCATGTAATGAGTCTCATATATTAGTTTCACCTTTTAAGTTGCATTACTGAAATAAATGAACTTTTGCACGACATTCAAATTTTTTGAGTTTCACCTGTATATGCTGTGATATGTGCTCTCACACCATGATATTTTACTAGAGATGGACCATTAATGTAACTGCTGTTCTGTATATTAGCAAGTTACTATATGCTTTAGAGCCACACAGGGTTACCTGTATCATATTACCAGCCATACGGCTAATTGGCAGCTCACTTTGGTTAGGCCATCAGCCCTGGGTAGGGGTTATCACTCATGTAGTGAGGTAGTGGACAGGAGGGATTATAGTCAGTTTGTACAGTGGCAATCCCCAATTCTCTCTCTACCCGTGCCTCGGACTGATGGCTTGCCGTGTAACATGTAATGTGAGCTAGAGTATGAATCGCAGTGTGACTGAGTGGGTGTGATGGGCCCGGGCTGTTGTGCTTCAAGGCAATAACATGATCAGACCTCGTTTTAAATGGTGACTGGAGGATAGTAGGTCAGATTGACCAATTTTATCATTTTTGATCTCAATAAAGCCATATTTGTTTGGTTACGCTGCAGTTGGTCCTCCTTTAAAGCCTCTTAAAGGGTGGGGCCTCTCTTGGTCCCCCCATTTGTTTTCTATGAGACATACATACTGACATTATTCCAAGCTGGACCAATACAAGTATGCAATAAAGATTGTATTTGGAATTCAGATTTAAAAAGACAAGACTTGGGTGGTACATTGTATGTTACTACACCTAAAGTCCCTCATTCTCTTTGAATTGCACATTTAATTTTGGTGCCAATAGAGTCATATGCAGGGCTGCCTACTACTTTCCAGGTACTCCTGAACCAGCAGAGGGGCGAGCTGGGGGTTGTTGGGAAGAGGCAGAGGGAAGACAGCGACCACTAGACTGGCATGGCTGTGTGCCAGGAGTTAGTGGGCACCTCCATACCTTCCACCTGAAAGGTATGGAGGTGCCCACTAGAAGGACCTAGCTGTCTGCATTGAATGTGTCATCTTTTATTAACAATTGCTATATGGGAATGTCCCTTTGCTGAACATCTGGGGATCCAAATACTGATAACTTTGAATACATTTTTCATATATTTAGTTGTAAGTGTTAAAATAAAAGTCGATGCACTGAAAGACTGGGACAGCCAGTGGGCGGATTCGGGAAGGGGGGAGGTTTATTTGCTGGATTTGCCCGTCTCTTTGCTGACTATATGGGGATGTCTCTTTGCTGGATTGAGCCATCTCTTTGCTGGATGTATGGGGATGCAAGCACGGATGACTTGGAATATGCTTTTCATTTAGTGTTAAAATAGAAAAGCGGATGCACTGAAGGACTCGGGTGGGTTGGCCAGTGAGTGGATTTGGTGGGACAGCCAGTGGGCGGCCCTGGGGAATGTTGGGGGGGGGGGGGGGTGGAGGGCTAGGCCTAAAGCAGTGTATGGGGCCCCAAAATGTCTGAGCGGTAGATGTTTATGTGCCAAGCACGTACTCACTGCACGCTTCCAGCACAAAGACAGCTCTATGTCCGGACTAAAGATCTGTAGCTGATGGGACCAGATTCCAATCATGTAAGCACTACAAACAGTGGTCATGATCGCCAATCCTTCCCAACCCCCAGGTATCAACAGTTTAAAGAGAAGCTGGGGTGGACGGGAAAGGGGTAAAATTATATACACTTATCGCTTTAAAGTATACAGTATTTACACTTTTACAGCCAAATCTGGGATGACCCCCCCCCAAAAAAAAAACAAAAAAAACCCAACAACTGTTTGTGGTACCATTCCCAGAACCAGGGATCCAAGAAGAGGAGAAACTCACAAGTGATGCAATCTGTAGACTTTGCTTTTAATGCAGAACTCCAGGAAAAAAATTTCCCCATGTAGTGGGGCTGTGCCCACACACGTTAACTACTAGTTTTTGTCTGGGGGTAAGGAAAACGGGGATATACTTACCTAATCCGCCAATCCTCCCAACGCAAGACTGGTCCATGCCACCACTGCCACCCGCCTCCCAGTGGTGTAGCGCCGTGGACTGTTCCTGATGTCACCACGCCCACAAAGCAGCTCTGGCGGGGACGACAGCAGGAACAGTCCACCACTGGATGTGGGGGGAGTGCCGCTTTCAGGAGTGGGTGTGTAAAGGCTCTACATTCACTCCTAGACAAAATGAGCAGTTAACCCATGCAGTGCAGGCACAGCCCCCACTACATGGGGAAATAAAATTCTCAAAGTTCTGCTTCAAGACAGGCCTCATTTAACGTTTGCCATAGAGCCAATATATTGTATAGCACTACGCAAACTGTTGCCGGTATTTAAATCCTGATTACTGCAAACAATATGCATGTAGTGTAAAACGATGCAACATGCAGGGTGCGCTGTGTTTAATGAGCTTTCAGACATGCGGTTAGTGGTACATGGCATCGACTGCTAGTGCTCAGTATATACTGTATAATCATACAAAAAAAGGCACAAAAAATTAATTTGCCTATTTTCAACAACCTGGATTAAAAGGAACACTAAATTAATCTATAGTTAATCATAGTTTGTTTCTCAACACTGCCCTCCTGTTATATAATCTGCAGATATATCAGACTGCACCCGGAAAGCAGTGACTATGTAGAATTTGGAGTGTGACCACACCACTTGAGCAAATAGTTTGCAGAAGGGGATGGAACACCAGGGTTCAGTCAGATCAGTGCTGTGAGAGATTGTGCTATGGGAGAAAAACTTACTTGTGAATCTGTACTCATCTTCCCGTCTTCTGATCTCTATCTCTACAGAAAGGGGATTGAAACAGCGACAGGAAGAAATCATAAACAACCTGCTTAGATATGTCAAACCCCCAAATCTGTAGGGTACAGCCACCCTCTTCTAGGTAAGAATATACAGTGGGGCAAAAAAGTATTTAGTCAGCCACCAATTGTGCAAGTTCTCCCACTTAAAAAGATGAGAGAGGCCTGTAATTGGCATCATAGGTAGACCTCAACTATGAGAGACAAAATGAGAAAAAAAATCCAGACAATCACATTGGCTGATTTGGAAAGAATTTATTTGCAAATTATGGTGGAAAATAAGTATTTGGTCAATATGAAAAGGTCATCTCAATACTTTGTTATATATCCTTTGTTGGCAATGACAGAGGTCAGACGTTTCCTGGAAGTCTTCACAAGGTTGGCACACACTGTTGCTGGTATGTTGGCCCATCCTCCATGCAGATCTCCTCTAGAGCAGTGATGTTTTGGGGCTGTCGCTGGGCAATACGGACTTTCCACTCCCTCCAAAGGTTTTCTATGAGGTTTAGATCTGGAGACTGGCTAGGCCACTCCAGGACCTTGAAATGCTTCTTACGAAGCCACTCCTTCGTTGCCCGGGCGGTATGTTTGGGATCATTGTCATGTTGGAAGACCCAGCCACGTTTCATCTTCAATGCCCTTGCTGATGGAAGGTTTGCACTCAAAATCTCACGATACATGGCCCCATTCATTCTGTCCTGTACATGGATCAGTCGTCCTGGTCTCTTTGCGGAGAAACAGCCCCAAAGCATGATATTGCCACCCCCATGCTTCACAGTAGGTATGGTGTTCTTTGGGTGCAACTCAGCATTCTCTCTCCTCCAAACAAGACGAGTTGTGTTTCTACCAAACAGTTCTATTTTGGTTTCATCTGACCATATGACTTTCTCCCAATCCTCTTCTGGACCATCCAAATGCTCTCCAGCAAACTTCAGATGGGCCCGGACATGTACTGGCTTAAGCAGGGTGACACGTCTGGCACTGCAGGATCTGAGTCCCTGGCGGCGTAGTGTGTTACTGATGGTAGCCTTTGTTACGTTGGTCCCAGCTCTCTGCAGGTCATTCACTAGGTCCCCCCGTGTGGTCCTGGGATTTTTGCTCACCGTTCTTGTGATCATTTTGACCCCACGGGGTGAGATCTTGCATGGAGCCCCAGATCGAGGGATATTATCAGTGGTCTTGTATGTCTTCCATTTTCTAATTATTGCTCCCACAGTTGATTTGTTCACACCAAGCTGCTTGCCTATTGCAGATTCAGTCTTCCCAGCCTGGTGCAGGTCTACAATTGTGTTTCTGGTGTCCTTCGACAGCTCTTTGGTCTTCACAACCTCAAACAGTCACACTCCAAACTCCACTATGGTGGACAAATGTCTTTTATACTGATAACAAGTTCAAACAGGTGCCATTGATACAGGTAATGAGTGCAGGACAGAGGAGCCTCTTAAAGAAGAAGGTACAGGTCTGTGAGAGCCAGAAATCTTACTTGTTTGTAGGTGACCAAGTACTTCTTTTCCGCCATAATGTGCAAATAAATTCTTTCCAAATCAGCCAATGTGATTGTCTGGATTTGTTTTCTCATTTTGTCTCTCATAGTTGAGGTCTACCTATGATGCCAATTACAGGTCTCTCATCTTTGTAAGTGGGAGAACTTGCACAATTGGTGGCTAAATAAATACTTTTTTGCCCCATTGTAGATCAGATTCTACGGAACACCAACCAAAAATGATTGTTTTGTGTGGCAACATTCAACCCTGGACCACAGCTACTGCACTCCAGGACTTAAAAAAAAAAAAAAAAAGTTCCTTAGCAAGGTCAAACATTGGCATCCCTGCATTTGTCGGATAACGCATCACTACGCCCAGAAAATTGCTGCAATTACAAATGTTTAGGCATTCTCATGTTTATTTCTTTTGATTGTAATGGTATGACAAAAAAAAAAAAAAAAAAACACATTTCACGCAAAACCCCAAAAATGGACTGGGCAAAACGATTGGCATCTTCTCAAAATTGTAAGAAATAATTGCATTCTAAGTTTGTGATGCTCCTGTAATTTGTAATTAATTTCATCTGAATGAACAGGTGCTGACAATATAGAAATCTCACCGGCAACCAGCTAAAATGGTGAGAAATTGACTCAACCTTTCTGTTGCGCATCTGTGCCGCATGGAGCATGGAGAAGAGAAAGGGCAGCAAAGAACTGTCTGAGGATTTGAGATCAAAAATTGTGGAAAAGCATGGACAATCTCAAGGTCCGTCTCCAGACATCTTTATGTTCTTGTGTCCACTGTGCACAACACCGTCAAGTTTACAGCCAATGGCACTGTAGCTAACCTCCCTGGACATGGATGAAAGAGAAACTGATCAAAGATTGCAACAAAGGATTGTTGGAATGGTGGCTAAAAGAACCTCGATCAACTTCTAGACAAATGCAAGCTGACCTTCAGGCACAGGGTACAACTGTCAGCTTGCACTGATGAAAAAGACGCTATGTAGGAGACCCAGAAAGACCCCACTGCTGACACACAAACATATAAAGCCAGATTGGAGTTTGCCAAAACTTACCTGAGGAAGCCAAAATCTTTTTGGGAGAAAGTGCTGTGGACAGACGAAACAAAATTACAGCTTTCTGGTAAATCCCATCATTCTGTTATCAGAAAAAGCAATGAGGCCTTTAAAGAAAAGAATACATCCCTACAGTCACACATGGTGGTGGTGGTGGGGGGGGGGGTCACCTTGCTGCTTCAGGCACTGGATTTCTTGATCGTGTGCATGGCATTATGAAATCTGAAGACTACCAAAATTCTGGGGTGCAATGTAAGGCCCAGTGTCAGAAAGTTGGGTCTCCATCAGAGGTCATGGGTCTTACAGCAGGACAATGACCCAAAGCACACATCAGTACTCTAGTGCTTTTTTTGAAAATTTGTGGGTGCTTTTTGAACTGGCCAGCAATGGGTCCAGATTTCAATCCCATAGAGCTCCTGTGGAGAGATCTCAAAACAGCAGTTGGGAAATCCAATCAGAAACCTGGACCAGTTGGTGAAAGAAGAGCGCTCCAAAATTCCATTAGAGGAGGTGGAAGAAACTCATTGATGGTTACAGGAAGCTACTGATTTCAGTTATTTTTTTCCAAGGGGTGCGCTACCAAATATTAAAATAAGGGTGCCAATCATTTTGTCCAGTCCATTTTTGGGGTTTTTGCGTGGAAGGTGTCAGATTTGGCTGTTTTGTTTGTTTCTTCACTTTTGTGAAATACCAATACAAAGAAATTTGTACCGAAACATTTGTAATTGCAACAATTTTCTGGGCGAAGTGGTGCATTATCTGACAGAAATGCAGGGGTGCCAATATTTTTGGCCATGACTGTATATGCCAAAAAAATTTAGTGTGCTGTAAATTGCTTTCAGCACTGCTCCTATTTCTTCTTGCTGGAAGATGCAACTTTGCTGAAGCCCAGAGTCCTGAGCAGTGGTAAATCTTGAAGCGGTCAGCAGATTGACCTCTAAAAATTCAGCTTGGTGCAAAAAAAAAAAATTAAAAAAAATCACGCAACTGAGCAGGTGCAGAGCAGGGTGGGACAGTATTACTGGATTTTAAAACTGTATAGACACTTAATTTTTAAGGTTTTACATAAATATACCTGAAAAAGGGTGCCAGCCTGAAGAAAACCAGCAGGACAATTTTCTGACTAAAGTTCCACTTTAAAGTTCATCTCCAGGAAAAGGGAAATACTCCCTTGCAGTGGGGCTGCCTGTGCACTGCAAGGTCTAGGGGCCATAAAATCTGTTTTACTTACCCATTTCTATGTCCCTCTGGCACCCAGTTCTCACCACCCCTTGGCGGCCTCATGTCCAATGCCGGGCATTGAACTTGAAAACGTTAGAGAAAAAATGCGACTGCTTGAGCATAGCAGGGAAAAAAAAAAATAAATAAAATAAAAAAATAAAAAAGGAAAAGGCTGCAGTAGCCGATCTTATAGCCTGAGGGAACATAAGTCTGATGCTGCATCTGTCCCCTGCCGGCTCTTAAAAAGTGAACTCAGCAATCACACGACTGCTGTGCTCAGATAACTCGGGAATCAGCAGAGTTGTCAGCCCCCCAACGCTCACTGGAGCACTGGGCTGTGAAAGGGAAGGAGCGGCTGGCTCAGGCTCTCAGCGGCTCGCTGAGAAGCTGTGCCAGGTGCCACTCTAGGCTCTGGGGTGGATCCTGACTTTGAAGTTCAGATCTTTCCACAGCCTAGACCGGCTGACATCAGCAGACTTTAGTCAGCTGAAGTGGGCCACAGGAGGAGGAGAGCAGAGCAAGCGGCCCCCCAGTGGGCCACAGGAGGAGGAGAGCAGAGCAAGCGGCCCCCCAGTGGGCCACAGGAGGAGGAGAGCAGAGCAAGCGGCCCCCCAGTGGGCCACAGGAGGAGGAGAGCAGAGCAAGCGGCCCCCCAGTGGGCCACAGGAGGAGGAGAGCAGAGCAAGCGGCCCCCCAGTGGGCCACAGGAGGAGGAGAGCAGAGCAAGCGGCCCTCCAGTGGGCCACAGGAGGAGGAGAGCAGAGCAAGCGGCCCTCCAGTGGGCCACAGGAGGAGGAGAGCAGAGCAAGCGGCCCTCCAGTGGGCCACAGGAGGAGGAGAGCAGAGCAAGCGGCCCTCCAGTGGGCCACAGGAGGAGGAGAGCAGAGCAAGCGGCCCTCCAGTGGGCCACAGGAGGAGGAGAGCAGAGCAAGCGGCCCTCCAGTGGGCCACAGGAGGAGGAGAGCAGAGCAAGCGGCCCTCCAGTGGGCCACAGGAGGAGGAGAGCAGAGCAAGCGGCCCTCCAGTGGGCCACAGGAGGAGGAGAGCAGAGCAAGCGGCCCTCCAGTGGGCCACAGGAGGAGGAGAGCAGAGCAAGCGGCCCTCCAGTGGGCCACAGGAGGAGGAGAGCAGAGCAAGCGGCCCTCCAGTGGGCCACAGGAGGAGGAGAGCAGAGCAAGCGGCCCTCCAGTGGGCCACAGGAGGAGGAGAGCAGAGCAAGCGGCCCTCCAGTGGGCCACAGGAGGAGGAGAGCAGAGCAAGCGGCCCTCCAGTGGGCCACAGGAGGAGGAGAGCAGAGCAAGCGGCCCTCCAGTGGGCCACAGGAGGAGGAGAGCAGTTAAAAAAAAAAAAAAAAAAAAAAAGAAGTTTGCATGTACTTCTCCTTTAACACTTGCAATGCAGGGGCAGTTCCACTATAGAGGAGCATTTTTGCTTTGCTTGGAGTTCAGCTTTAAAACAAACCTGTAGCAAGGAAGGATTGCAGGCTGCCATGGCTATCCCTTAGTTATGAAACACTAGCACCTGGCTGTCATGGTGATCCAACAGCTTCAGTACAAGTATGTCGAGTTTATAAAATGTCATGATGGCTTTTTTCCAGGTTAACAGCTCACTGTATTTAACCACTTGCCTACTGGGCAAAATTTGGTAGATATACTAATGAATTTTAGTGCACACAAATATAAATTTTTGGGTAAAATACAAAAAAGGTTACACTGAAATTGTGCACATGTGTGGAATGGCGACAAACACGGGAATTTAAATTATCCATAGGCGGCGCTTTGAACGCCTTTACAGGTTGCCAGTTTAGAGCAGCACAGGAGGTCGCTGTTAGAATGACTGCTTTTGTGCTGACGTTCGCGGTGATGCTTCAAATGTGTGGTGTGATCACTGTTCACATACATGTGCGGGACAGACGCGGTCACCTTTGTACGTGAGCATGGGGGGGCGGTTTTGTTTTTTTACACGGTTTCTTTAAAATTCTCATTTGTAAATGCTGTGACAAGGAATGTAAACATCCCTTGTGACAGCTCTAGGCATATGGTATGTACTTTGTATGGAGAGACCTGAGGTCGAATACACACCCCAATCTCTCCTTTGGGCTACAATGCAGCCGATAAGACACAGCTCAGTCTGTTTGGCCAATTTAGTGACTGGTAATCAGCCAGTAAAGATCTGGAAGTAACGCAATCATTGCGCTTCCCGTTTCATCGGGGGGGGGGGGGGGGGATAAATCAGAAGAGCACAGCAAAGGTGGCAACAGCAAGGAGGGGGGTGGGGGGGTGGGACCCCCTTCTGCCACCCGTAAAAAGCTTAGCTACTCTGATTACTTATGTGAAAGTAAATCACTGGGGCTAATCATGATACTGGGATCTTGGTTGTGGCCTCAACCAGGATTGCAGCTTCCTTACAAGGACGTATATGTGCATATGGCGGTAGGGAAGCAGTTAAAATGGAATGTTAGCCAGATTTTAAGTTCTGCTAGAGGACTTCAGGCTGACCCCTTTTGCAGGTATAGTCAGGTAACACATTAAAAATAAGAGTATAATACTGGATTTTAGACAGTCTCACCCTGCTCTGCACATGCTCCATTTCTCTCTATTTTTCAGCACTGTGCTGAATCCAATCTGCAGACAACCTAAAGATTTACTGCTGCTCAGGGGCTCTTGGCTTCAGCAAAATGGCATCCTCCAGCAAGAAGAAACAGGAACTATGCTGGAAGCGATTTTCAGCACACACTTTTGGTAGCAGATGTGAAATGTATAGTCCTTGCTTAAAACAAAAAAGTTGTGGGTAAACTTCCTCTAAGCCAGTGGTTCTCAACCTTCCTAATGCCGCGACCGTTTAATACAGTTCCTCATGTTGTGGTGACCCCCAACCATAAAATTAGTTTTGTTGCTACTTCATAACTGTAATTTTGCAGTGGGAGGAATAGTGCCCCATCGCTGGTGTCAGTGGGAGGAATAGTGCCCCATCGCTGGTGTCAGTGGGAGGAATAGTGCCCCATCGCTGGTGTCAGTGGGAGGAATAGTGCCCCATCGCTGGTGTCAGTGGGAGGAATAGTGCCCCATCGCTGGTGTCAGTGGGAGGAATAGTGCCCCATCGCTGGTGTCAGTGGGAGGAATAGTGCCCCATCGCTGGTGTCAGTGGGAGGAATAGTGCCCCATCGCTGGTGTCAGTGGGAGGAATAGTGCCCCATCGCTGGTGTCAGTGGGAGGAATAGTGCCCCATCGCTGGTGTCAGTGGGAGGAATAGTGCCCCATCGCTGGTGTCAGTGGGAGGAATAGTGCCCCATCGCTGGTGTCAGTGGGAGGAATAGTGTCCCATCGCTGGTGTCAGTGGGAGGAATAGTGTCCCATCGCTGGTGTCAGTGGGAGGAATAGTGTCCCATCGCTGGTGTCAGTGGGAGGAATAGTGTCCCATCGCTGGTGTCAGTGGGAGGAATAGTGTCCCATCGCTGGTGTCAGTGGGAGGAATAGTGTCCCATCGCTGGTGTCAGTGGGAGGAATAGTGTCCCATCGCTGGTGTCAGTGGGAGGAATAGTGTCCCATCGCTGGTGTCAGTGGGAGGAATAGTGTCCCATCGCTGGTGTCAGTGGGAGGAATAGTGTCCCATCATTGGTGTCAGTGGGAGGAATAGTGTCCCATCATTGGTGTCAGTGGGAGGAATAGTGTCCCATCGTTGGTATCATATTCCGAATATTTTCAATGGTCTTAGGTGAAAGGGGTCGCGACCCACAGGTTGAGAACCGCTGCTCTAAGCCATAGACAGCCAGGTGGCTACCATGTTCTAAATGTCAGTAATAACAGCCTCCTATTAGCACAGGTATCTTAAAAAATGGATTCTAAATTACTACTTGGAGTTTTGCGTCTATGTGAACACCTGCGTAGTAGCAGTGCACCAGGCTCTCTGTAGTATAGACTTAAATCTGACTTTTGAACAGAGTCTCTGGGTAATCCAAATCTACATTGTACAAATTGATCAGAGCCTGTAGGTCTGGCACTTAGAATGGAAATAGGCAGGTGAAAAGTTTCCCTCTTCATTGATAACACCATAGTGCCCATATCATTTTTGTGCGAAAAATGTAAGTATTTCAAAGCTTAGTAGCCGAATTTACAAGATGTCTGCACATAGCAAAGCAAAGCTGTGCCAGCAGAATGGAAGGGTCACAGAAAGCATGCAGAAAAGCAGGGCCAGAGGTTAATGAGTATCCAAAGTTGGAACAGAGAACACTGTGTACAGTATAAACAGGTCAATGCCGACAAGGTGCTGGATGTGGATAAGGGAAGATGACGCAAAACAAAAAGCAAAGCAATGGAAAGGATTCATGGAATATGTGCAAATGACTTTTCTATCAAAATCAGTATAAAAACCATACAGATCGTTGTTCATAATGCTACACACAAGATAATATTTCAACTACAGCACAGCAAGTGTATTCTGTACAGGTATCAGATGAAAGCCAGTTATGCTCGAGTGAGATCAGGTCATTGTCTAATCATTCCCAACCCACTAGGCCAGGGGTAGGCAACCTACAGCTCTCCAGCTGTTGCAGGACTACAAGTTCCATCATGCCTCTGCAAGTCATAGCTGTAACTGTCAGTTTTGCAATGTCTCATGGGAAATGTAGTTCCACAACAGCTAGAGGGCCGCAGGTTGCCTATCTCTGCACTAGGTCTACTTTTTTTTTCCTAACAGTGGTACACAAACAATTCAGCTTCTTTTGTTAAAGTGGTTCTGAAGGCTGAAAGTTTGTTTTTACCTTCATGAATTCTATGAAAGAACAAAAAAAAAAACCCCCTCAGAGTGCAGCAAGCCCCCCCCCCCCCCCCCCAGGGGCGGACTGACAACTCATGGGGCCCCCGGGCAATAGGGGATCATGGGGCCCCTGTGTCCTTGCCCAAACTCAAAAAAGCCTATGAAAAAGGTACCAGGGGCATCTCATGGGGCCCCCTACTGACCCTGGGCCTTCTGGCAGTGCCCGAATTTCCAAATAGTCAGTCCGCCCCTGAGACCCCCCCCCCCCCACCCAAACCCTGATCTGAATCAAGTCATGTGCACGAGAGCAGAGGCTCTCCCGACACTGGCTCCCACTGCTGTCAATCACAGCCAGTGAGGAGGGAGCGCGGGGCATGGCTCAGCTGTGCTCTGTGTGTATTATGGTCACACACTGCATGGATCAGAAGTTATAACGCACAAGTGGCTTGCTTATGGGGGGCACCTGGGGGGAGCCAGGAGCACCCGTGAAGAGTAGGTGCAAAACCACTGCACAGAGCGGGTAAGTATACCATGTTTGTTTTGGTTTCTCTTAGGCTTTAATGCATAGGCCCATACAGGGGCAGACGGACAACTCATGGGGCCCCCAGGCAATAGGGGATCATGGGGCCCGTGTCCTTGCCAAACTCAAAAAAGCCTATGAAAAAAGGTACCAGGGGCATCTTATGGGGCCCCCTACTGACCCCGGGCCCTCGGGCAGTGCCCAAGTTTCCAAATGGTCAGTCTACCCCTGGGCCCATAAACATAAGAGTCTTCTCACACTGCTCCATTGAAGGAAAAAAAAAAAAAAAAAAGTAAAAATGCATACGTGCTTCTGTTGCCATGCACCTGTGAAACAAGAAGATGCAACTAAAAGTACACCAAAGATGTAACCATGGTAAATTTTGATGCATTTTCCACTGATTTTCAATGGAAGGTGCATTTTTCCCCCCCTTTCCAGAGGATAATATGCAGCATGCCGAACTTTTAGAAAACGCACCACATCTGCATCGCACTAGTGTGGAGTTCTATAGAATTTAAAGTGTTACTAAATCCACAACAGTACAATCAGTCTGTAGATGCAGTAAAGCATGCTTGTTATGCTCTGGAACCTAAGGGATTAAACCTCTGCATTGTGTAAAAAAAGGCTGCTTGATCCTGAATGCTCTGATCCTCCCCTTCTACTGTCCCCAATCATCAGCTAATACAGAGCTCTAGGAGTCACTCTGCACATGCTCAGTTTAGTGTGTATGGCTAGAGCAGGGTTTTTTTTCTTTATGGGGGGATGCATGTAATAAGGGCCAATAAGCACTGTTGAGGTGTAGAGGGATCAGGGGTTATGCAGCCTCAGAGGACAGAGAGCAGAACGTAAAACTCCTACAAGCTTTAACCAGTGCTCAGCTTGACACTGATAGAAGTCACGAGACTGCTATATATTGCTAATGAGAAAAAAAAAAAAAGTAGCTTTTTATTTACCAAAATAATTGCATTTCCATGTAGTGTGTACTGTGGGAGACCAGATAGAGTGAATGCAGAGTCATGAGTTTAGTAACACTTAAAAAAAAAAGGAAAAGGGAAATTTGTATTGCGTTCTTGGGCTAAAAGCAGAGAAAAAAAAAAAAACCTGCACTAGTGTGAAAGAGCCCTAAAATTAAACAGTATAAAGACTGGTTTATAAACTCGACAGCAGTAAATTAGTGGCTCAATTGAAGCACCGTCCACATCAAAGAGGAAGCCTGGACCTTGAGGGGGAGAAAAAAAAAAACAAAAAAAAAAACTACACAACACCTTTTATAGGTTGTATAGAATAACCACCGACAGAGGAAATATTTAAAAAATGACCAAATCTACAAATTGACTAGTCAGTAAAGGGTCTTCCCTTTACTTTGGGGGGGGGGTCATACACCCCCAAATCCAGAAGTACTGGGCATTTGAGGGCTTCGCTAGATGGAGTGGGAGGGGAGCACTGCCAAGGTATCAGTGGTTGAAGTGCCCCAACTACTCTGCTATTCATCCCTTTTTGTTCTATTATCTAGTGAGACAGTAATGCAGGCCATAGACGGGTCGTTTATCGTCCAAATTTTCATCCACACGAAAAATCGGCCGATATTCACACCGTTGGTGGGGCCAGCCTGTCGGCCATTTTTCGCAGATCTTCGTTTATTTTTATTGGTCATGCTGGAAAAATCAAACGAAAAACAGCCATTTTTCGTGGATATTGGTGGCATCGCCAATGGGGCTGACTGATTTTTTGTTTATCGGCCGACAATTCAGCCAACAAACGGCCCGTCCATGGCCAGCCTAACACTCCTGCTTACTGAAGACAGGAGGCCGCGTTTGGCATTGGCTCCATTCAGAGAGTAGATTGTTTTTGTTCAGAAAATGCAAAAGAGTTTCCTGACTGGACAAGGTGGCGAGGTAACATCATGAATCCACCTTAACGAATTAGGGAATTCATTCAGAAAATATAAAGCACTCACTGAAAGGTGCCTGTGCCAACCTCCTGTATTTACAAAGCATCAGAGCACCAACTCGGCACAGGACCTGGAAGCTAGTGGAGATCACTGGAGTAGGGGGGGGGTCTACTTCAGCAATTTGCAGCTCCCTGGGGCATCAGCAAGGTATGGTGTAGGCATAATTACTTGGTCTAAGCTGGACCAAACTATGTTTAATATAGCCACGGCTGGAATTCCACTTGCAGTCCAGAAACACAGAGAACTAATAGAACTTTGCAGGCGGACATGTCACCCATAGGATGATCTTTTCTGCTACATTCATACTTTGATTACATTTACAACATGTACTGGAGGGGGAAAAAAAAAAAAAGGGTTGTTGTGAAGCATAAATGCATATAGTACAAATGGTACCTATGGATGCAACAGCAAATAAAGTGAAATAGGTGTCATGGCCATCACATTAAGTTGCACAGGGTTCAGAAAGATTACATGCATCAAATGATTACACCCACCTCTTGGGGTTAATGAGGACTGTTTTTCCACCTCCGCTTGTTGTCTGATGTTCACTGGGATGTTATATATCCGCTTGTAATGATTGTACACTGCTACAGAAAGGACCTTCTTTGCAAATGATTGACCCACCACATACTTGTCAAGGTAGTTATAAATCTGCAAGAGAAGTGCTGTACTCAGAGAAAAACAGAATATTGACCATCACGTGTTGGATATTAATCCATTAGGAACCACCACTTAAAACATGCATCAGTCACAAATCTGCTTGCCAGTAAATGCTCTTAAAGCAAACCTATACTCAAACACACACACACACACACACACACACACACACACACACACACACACACACACACACTATAGAGAGAGAAAGGTAAATCTAAATAAGTGAATGATCTGCAAGTTTGTTTCGGGGGGGGGGGGACCCATACATAGTCCATAGTGTTCAATATTGAGTTGGCCCCGCCCTTTGCAGCTTCTTCTGGGAAGGCCGTCCACAAGGTTTAGGAGGATGTCTATGGGAAGGTTTGACCATTCTTCCAGAAGCACATTTGTCAGGTCAGGCACTGATGTCGGGGGAGGAGGCCTGGCTCGCAGTCTCCGCTCTAATTCATCCCAAAGGTGTTCTATGGGGTTGAGGTCAGGACTCTGTGCAGGCCAGTCAAGTTCCTCCACCCCAAACTGGCTCCTCCATGTCTTTATGGACCTTGCTTTGTGCACTGGTGCGCAGTCATGTTGGAACAGGAAGGGGCCATCCCCAAACTCTTCCCACAAAGTTGGAAAACTTAAAATTGTCCAAAATGTCTTTGTATGCTGACGCCTTAAGAGTTCCTTTCACTGGAACTAGGGGGGCAAGCCCAATCCCTGGAGAAAAAAAAAAGTGCTCCCCCTCCCATGCTAGGACTGTTCTTGTATCCACAGTGTGAGATCCAATGCATATCCAGCTCACACCTTCCTCGGAGGACTGCTAATTTCACAAGATCTGGAGCAAGTTTGAGAGATGTCACCATTGTGCTGTTGACTATTCTTCTGGTGCATATGCTGGAGAGGAAGCTGTAACTGAGGACTTGCAGTGCAAGGATCCCTACTTCTGCTTCATTCAGTGGGGATCTGTACTTTCTCCACCTCTCGTGCTGCCTTTTGATAAATTTTCACCAGCCAACAAGCAAGCAGCTACCAGAAGAAAAGCAAGTCAGGCCAAATACGGCTGAACATTTCACCGGAAGTCTTGTATTTTAGAAATTAATACAAGGCTGTCTGATTGGCTGTGGTGGAGATGTCATCTGCCCTCCTCAGCCAGAGAAAATGTTGTACTCACAGCAAAAAAAAGAAAAAAAAAAAAAAAAAAAAAAAAAAAGCTTCCTGTGAATGGCTGAAGAGTGCTTAGCCCAACCAGATCTTGTTTCTGGAGCGGGATGAGAAGTCCACATCCTGCTCCTAGAACACAGCATTGTGTAGCTGAGGCTACATACAGTGCTAACAGGTGATGCATGTTTGTGAAAGGAAATCCATTTAGACCAGCCTGGTCCACACAAACTAACGTTCACTAACATGGAAGATGGGCTTTAATCCATAAGGCAGCAGATTTTAGTGGTTGAATTTCTGAAATTCACTCTAAAGCCTTACTCCAGTCTGCTTTAAAAAGGAATCATACTTTGTTGGTCCTGTCCACAGCGGACTAGTTTCTGGTTCAAAGTCTTTGGCATCCTTTCGAATTATCGTATGAAATAAAAAAAAAGGTATGTAAACTGGTCAAAATCGGCTCTACTACATTGCCCTATTTTGGGCCTTTTTACTTAAAATTAGCATCCTACTTATTCCTGTCTGCTAAACAGACCATGGCTCAGGCCTGGAAGAAACCATCAGTCCTACTTCAGGGAGTGAAAGATCGTATGACCGTCTTAAAACGGTAAATGAAAAAAAATGTCCAGAAAAGACTTTTCCAAATTTCCTAAATCTGGGAACCTTGGATCAAATTACTCCCTACCTGCCTTACATCTGGCCAGTCTAGGCCACTTGTAGTGTGATACCAGGGATGGCCCCGAGTCTGCTGGGGGGGGGGGGGGGGCTTCTCCCCAACCTTTTCTCTTCACTTTGGTTCCTTGCAGTCTTCAGCATGGTTTACACTGGGACTATCTGACCCCAAAGAACTTTACCAGATTATGAATACCCTACCGTTGGTCCAGACTCCTTAACAATTAATGGAATTTGACTGATTATAGGTTTATTCCTGCTACTGATTAATATTCAGTGTAATGGTGTTGTCCCCCTGAGTGGGCAAACTTAAGCTTGTTCTTTGAAAAGAGAAAAAAAAAAAAAAAAAAAATATGAATTATGCTAGTGAAAGAAAACCACCACAACCAAAAAACGTACACTAAAATGTAGTATACTGCAAAACGGCAAACACTTGCTATATACTGCTGATGAGAAAAGGTATTAAGCAGTTTATATTTACTAAAATAATTGCATTTCCATGTATTGAGGGAGACAAGATATAGTGAATGCAGGGTCCTGGGTTTAGTAACACTTTAAATTAGGGGCCAACTGAAAAAAAACAGAACTTTTCAGTTATAAGGTTCATGAAGGGTAATTAAAAAAATTAAAATAAAAAAAAAAAAATCTGCCAGCACGTGCTGAAATGTCTGGTTGCCATTTGTAAGCCAAGACATGACAATACCATGTATTAAAGACTTTGTTGTGGTAAAATGTTGCACTGCTAAAAAAAAAAAAAAAAAAAAAAAAAAAAAAAAACCACACACACACACACACACACACACACACACGACAACCTGAATGATGCAAACTTGAGATAAAGATGTCATAACAAGCAAAAGGTTAGGTTTGTTCTATAGCCTATGTGGGAAAATGACATCTGCCTGCAGGTAACCAGCAACAAACATCGAGGAGGAGTGGGAGAGAAGGAAGGGGAAGGGGAGAGAAGGAAGGGGAAGGGGAGAGAAGGAAGGGGAAGGGGAGAGAAGGAAGGGGAAGGGGAGAGAAGGAAGGGGAAGGGGAGAGAAGGAAGGGGAAGGGGAGAGAAGGAAGGGGAAGGGGAGAGAAGGAAGGGGAAAAGGAGGAGAGAAGGAGAAAAGGAGGAGAGAAGGAGAAAAGGAGGAGAGAAGGAGAAAAGGAGGAGAGAAGGACACACAGACTTTAAATATAAAATTAATACAAGTAGCTATTCAGTGTTTTAGACAACCTGTTCTGAATACAACCTGTGATACCCCTCAGTGGGTCGGGGGGGGAAGACAAGCTTCGATTTATTATAACAAACAGGAGCGTTGATATAGCCCATGAGCAACATGGTGGTCCACACGGTGATTTCAAAATCTCAAGACATGGGCAGGTATAGGGTCCCACAAACCCTCCCCCCCCCCCCCCCCCTTCTCACACACGACAGGCAATACTGACTGAAGACCGTCATACCTTCTTTGGGGGTGGAGGTGGCTTCTGTTGAAATGCTAGTTTCACAGCTTCAGCAGCAGTCTCTGGTTCTCGGTTTATAGATTTCTTTGAATCCGCCTCAGATAACACGACGAAAAAATGGTGGCACTTCTCACACTTCACAAAACGGGTAGAGGCTGCAAGGAACAGATTGGGAAAAAAGTCATGGCAGTAGACTTTTCTTGTAGAAAGAAGAAAAAAAACAAAAAAGAAAACTTTGGAATGTGCAACCCAGATGAACGGAATACAAAATTAAATGCTAGGGCTGCCTGGTTTATTCAGTAAAGCCGAGTATTCAATACATTGCAGCTTGCAGGCACCTACATTCATTTCCCATTTTCAGGTTCATTTTCATTTATTTATTTCTTACCTAGTGACCCTGCCAATAAACAGTCCTGTCCTAGGGTGACAATGCTCACATATTGTACTACAAAAAAAAAAAAAACCCCACACCACAACAGAGGGTGCACCAGCCTAGCGCATTATCCCAATGTAACATTTATTGTAAAAATAAATAAGTAAAACTGGGCAGCACAGTGGCTAAATGGTTAGCACTTCTGCTTGGCAGTTCTAGGGTTCGTTGGTTCGAATCCCAGCCACGGCAACACCTGCCTGGAGTTTGCATGTCCTCCCTGTGCCTGCGTGGGTTTCCTCCGGGTACTCTCATTTCCTCCCACACACTAGGTTAATTGGATCCTGTGTAAATATGTAAAATTGTCCCTAGTATGTGTATGTATGAATGTGAGTTAGGGACCTTAGATTGTACGCCCCTTGAGGGTTAGGGACTGATGTGAATGTACAATATGAATGTAAAGCGCGGCGTAAATTGATGGCACTATATAAAGTACCTGTAATAATAATCTACTCACATCAAAATATCAGTTAGTCAGTCCACTCCAGGAGCTCCTGGGCTTAGGAGGACACCAGCAAAAACAGGAGGAAGAGGCAAGTCCTCGAAACGCGTCAGTCTTTTGGATG